>NW_022987671.1:40000-330515 GCF_902827165.1 Trematomus bernacchii | reverse complement strand
AGCCAGCAGGTGCAGCCCATGGATGTATAATAAGAACGGTGCAGCCGCTCATCAACAACAACAATAGAACCGGAATCAGAACCTAACGGGACTCCGTAGTTTCCAGAGACCCAGAGATGCACCGACTCCTGCTCGTGTTTGTCGCCGCCTCCGGAGCGTCTGTCCTCGGCCTCCCTGTGGAGGATGTGTCCCCCCCCCTCTGATCCCTGCCTCGCCCCGCTGCAGTGGGAGGGCCGCTGGGTGAGTTTCGACCACAGCACCGGGAGAAACAGCCGGTCCTCGGTGTCCTACGACGGCCTGAAGCAGAGGGTCCGCGTCCTGCAGCAAAACAAGAAGCACACACCCTGCCAGAGGTGACAGACACATGCATGATAGCACAGTCTGTACTTACATATTTTAGATGCTTACACAACTAACCTCATATATTTCTCCTTTAATTAAAAGCAACTGTGCACATTTTGTGTATTTAATGTATATAATACACTATTTATATTAGGCTCTTTATGTAGATTATTCTATTAGAGGGTATTCTGTATATTTGTATGTATATTTTGTTTGTGTTTTATTCTATTTTTAAGAAATGTTGCAATTATTCTACATTGACTTTCAAAACTACTATTTGGGAAAAGTTGTCTATCTATCTATCTATCTATCTTAAGGAATATTATTTATATATTTGTTATATATAGGAACCTATTACACACTGTTACTATTTTATGTTAACACAGATTAATTTGATTCGAATCTAAAACCAAATCAATAACCTAACAACTATATTGGATGGAATAATAATAATAAAAAATAATAAATACTACTACTACATAATAATAATAATTATTATTATTATTATTATAAAAAAATACATATGAATGCATTCATAATAATAAAGTAACAAATATTTAAAAATAAAATAAAAAATACTACTACTATATTATAATAATAACAATAATAGTAATACAAATAATAAAATAATATTAGCAACAAAAAACAAAAATTAATTATAACATTTACAAATAAAAACTACATTCCTACTACTACTAAATAATAAAATAATAATTCTTAGTAATAATAATAAAAATAATAGAAAATAGTATAGTAATAATTTAATTTAATTCAGCTTTAATGTTATTGATGCATTGAACGCACCCCTCTCCCTCTGCTCCAGGATTTTTGAGTATATAATAATAATACAAATAATACTATAAAAAAAATAAAACATTAATTATAAAAAATAACAAATAACAATTACATTCCTACTACTACTAAATAATATTTAAAATAATTGATAGTAATTATAATAATAATACAAAATAGTACTAGTGTTATGTTTCTCCCTCTGCTCCAGGTTCTTTGAGTACATCTTCCTGTACCAGAGCGGGGTGATGTTCCAGATCGACCAGAAGACGAAGGACTGCTCAAAGATCGCTCTGACGGACGCATTCGATCCCTTCGACATCCCCAAAAACTCCACCTTCGAGGACCAGTACCTCATCGGGGGTCCCGGGGACAGCGTGGAGGTCCAGGAGTGGTCCGATAGGAAGCCTGCGCGCCAACGTGAGTCTGGTTTAAGATACATTCTCTCACGTGACGTTTCACACAGAGGTCAAGGAATAGTGGATAGGAAAAGACGATAGGAGCTGATTTTTGGACTATTCCACTGCAACCAGAATATTTATGAGCATTTAAAACTGACTGCCCTCTAGTGGCTGAGACGATAATCGCCACCAAAAAAAATAAACAGTACTTTTTATTTGACTTTTATTTGAAATGCATTAGTACTGTTGAAGTTTACTTGAGTAAATGTACTTAAGAAAAATCGTCCATGTCCACAAACAACAATTCCAGCAGCTGATTTGAAATTGAAGAAAGATTTTAGCAAGGTTTTTCCAGATTTAAACTGCATCTGTTAGTGATAACGGCTGGTCAGAGGTGGGAAGTAATGGAGTACAAATACTTCGTTACTGTACTTAAGTGCAGGTTTCTGGTATCAGTACTTTACTCCACTACTTATTTTTCTGATGACTTTTTACTTTGACTTCTTACATTTTGAACACAAATACCTGTACTTTCTACTTCTTACATTTTGAACCCAAATACCTGTACTTTCTACTTCTTACATGTTGAACACAAATACCTGTACTTTCTACTTCTTACATTTTGAACACAAATACCTGTACTTTCTACTTCTTACATGTTGAACACAAATACCTGTACTTTCTACTTCTTACATGTTGAACCCAAATACCTGTACTTTCTACTTCTTACATGTTGAACACAAATACCTGTACTTTCTACTTCTTACATTTTGAACTCAAATACCTGTACTTTCTACTTCTTACATGTTGAACCCAAATACCTGTACTTTCTACTTCTTACATGTTGAACACAAATACCTGTACTTTCTACTTCTCACATTTTCCAAACAGGCTGGTTCCTTTAGTTTGAATGTGTGTTTGGTGGCGTGATCATTATTATTTAGAGTCATTGCGTGCCTATTGATTTGAACACGATCCGTGTATCCATCACTTCCTGGTCTTCTCTAAAGAAGAGGGACCAATGAAAACGTTGTCATGTTGCCGTTGTTCAGCATGGAAACATTCATTAGCTAACAATGACATTATTGTTCTATTAATATAAAGGGAGGTCAGGTACTCTTTAAAACAGCTGCTATTTATGGGTACTTTTTACTGAAGTACATTTCAAAGCCCTCTTTACTTTTACTTGAGGAAAGAAGTTTAGTCAGTACTTCTACTTTTACCAGAGTATTTTGAAACACGAGTATCTGTACTTCTACTTGAGTAAAGGGTGTGTTTACTTTTGCCATCTCTGCTGCTGGTCTCTCTGCAGATGAGACCTGGGTGGGGGTCTACACCCTGAAGGACTGCTACCCGGTGCAGGAGACCTACGTCAGGAACAGCAGCGTCACCACCTCCACCCGCTTCTTCAACCTGCAGCTGGGCATCAGTGACCCCGACGTCTTCACCCCGCCCTCCACCTGTCAATCAGCCCGGCCCCAGAGGATGTCCGACTCCTCCTGCTCAGCAAACCCTCTCCTCTTGGTTTAGAAACCTTCGGGGTGACTTCGGTGTTTTTCAACCCTGTTTAATCAGGTTTCAGTGAAAAGGTAATAAGGGGGGAGGGTGTTTCTCGGGGGTTAAAATGGGCGTCCACCAATCGATGGATCAGTGCTTTGATCCCCAGTCTCTGTAATCAACATGTCCAAGTGTCCTTAAGCAAGATACTTAACCCTTAATAGGTCCTGCATGTCTGCTGTATAAAAGTGCACCTAAGTCACTCTGCATAAAAGCTAAAATGACTTAAAATATAACCCTTCATCAATGTCCATCCACTAAAGCAGAGGTGGGAGAAGTACTCAGATCTTGTACTTGAGTAAAAGTAGAAGTACTCAGATCTTGTACTTCAGTAAAAGTAGAAGTACCAGAGTGTAGGAATAGTTACAGTGAAAGTCCTGCATTCAAAATGTTCCTCAAGTGAAAGTAGAAAAGTATTATCATCAAAATATAGTTAAAGTAGCGACAGTGAAAGTAGTCATTGAGCAGATTGGTCCATTTCAGAATAATATATATGATATGTTTTATAATTATTGATCATGAAAGTGTTCTCAAAGCTGCAGCTAGTTTGAATGACTTGTCTTTTGAGAAACACGTCACATGACACACTAACAAACAGAGAAGATTTGTAATAATGCAGTCGGCACTTTTTGGACACCGAGGGATAACATTTGCAGCATTTAACTGCAGGATTGAAAAACACTGACGTTCCCCTTAAACAGTTTTCTGATTCTGAAATCACTCCCTATACAAAAGGCACTTAATAGTTTACCCACAGTGAGCACAAAACGTTTTCGATTAACAATGTCCCTTTAACACCAACAGCTTTTCTATCTGTGAAACCTACAGAAGCACATTGCATTGTTTTTTGGCACAATATACTCAACTGTTTAAATCAAAATTACACAGGGAAGTGCACTGTGTAGTAAAGAGGGAGTGATTTTGATGCTTTTGGTGTTTTTTTAACAGTGTTTTATAGAATTGTTTGTTCATGTGTTGCTTTTTTGCTGTAACGAATTAGCCGTTCTAAATGTAACAAAACAACAAACTAGCTCATTGGGATTCTTAAACGATTAGCTTAATGCTAAAAAGGGGACTTTGTCAGCCCTCTTAATGCATCAAATTGATCATATTAATCGACATCTGACAGATATAGCTTTTTGACAACATACTAAGGACTGTTGCTTATGTATTTGCACACGACAGCAGTTTAATGAATTAACATCAAACATATGAAGTGCCTCACAAACATGGACAGGCATTATGGTTTTCAGTTTCTTTGACATATTTAACATTTGCATTTTTTTACGTTTAATATATTGTTTTCCCTAATTACAAACGACTGTATGTGCCGCAGTGGGTGGAAACTCATTGCCACAGCGACTTGTTGCTTATCTGGATATTTTCTATGTTTTATTAATAAAGCAGCTGGCTTGAAACTCGATGCACTCTCCATTCAGATTCTTGTTTATGTCATGTATGAAATGTTTGAAAATGTTTTACCTTATTTAAATCGAGGGATCGGGACTAAATACTAGTTTGATCCTTATAAATAAATATGCGATCTCTATTAGTGGAACAACATCATGCCTCAGAGCTCTGATGTCCAAACCAACAATGAATGCCCTTTCCATAGACAGCTCTTTGCAGCCTTTGTGGATTTTAATTATAACAACAGCTTTATTCATTGATGCCTTACTTGAAATAACCAGAAAAGACTATAAACAATTAAAGAAAACTGGCATCAAGCATCATTAAACCACACATTAGTTAACCTAACTCTGCAAAGGCATATTTTAGAGATAGCTAGTTTTCCATGTTATTAAGGTGGCTCTCTTTTAAAGTAACTTGTTTGCCATGTTTACTTATGCTGCAGACGTAACCCGGTCCGAACCAGATTATGTTAATAGTTTAGGAGTGTAATCGGCTAAACGGGGCTTTTCCCCGACTAATTTCATGGAAAAAAGCACCACTTTATATTCAAAAAGCAAACCCAAAACTTAGCTGACGGAGTCAATTATGCAAACTTGTTTAACGTTGCAGTAATGCCACGAAACAAAGCTTTACAATTACAGTAGCACATGTCTCGCAGTTCTTGAAACAGCAGCCTATATCAGTCTGAAAATCTGAACAAACGTTTATTTGCAAGGTTTTTATTTATCTTACTTGTCTAAGAAATATATTGCTGTTCAATGCAACCCAAAAGCAACCATCTCCAATAACAACAACCTTTAATCAATCTTATCTTCACCTGAACAAGGTCTACTATTGGTTTTAAGGGTGAATGGACAGCCCTGACACCAATGAATACAATGCTGAGATAACCAGCCATTTATAAATACTCACCCTCAGTTTGGGAACCATGATTTAGGGATTGTTAATGTGACATTGATATAAATCTACCGATGTTTAATCAGTTGTATTTGAAAAGTTAGCTGCATCACTTATACTCTTATATTCCTTTCACATAGTTTTCACCATCTTGTATAATACCCTGGAATAAAGACAAGATCATTCAATCTTGTAAAAACCTTTATTGATTCTTCATTTTTTTCACACAACCTATCAGTAAAGTCAAGATTATAAAGAATTATATCTGATCTCAGGTTAGAAATACCAACACAACCAACTCTCAGCTACAAACATGGAGACAAAATGAGTTAAAGAAGTTAATCTCAACATTTAACCCAATGCCCCTTGAATTTCTTCTGTCTAGTTAAGTCTACAGAACTCAGCATAGTCTCCAAAGTTGTCATAAAAGCAAACTCCAGCGTAGAGAGGCTCAGTGAAGGTGGTCTGGACTCTGTGGAGGAGGGTCATGGTTTCACTGGAGACGCTGTAGAAAGACAGAACCCCTGCACTGTGATCCAAGTAAACTCCTATCCTGTTGGAACGAGCACCTGAGAGGGGAGTTTCCACGTTATTAAACCAAAAGGAAAAATAGTGGTTCTCACATCTCAAACTCCAAGATCTGTCTGTGAATCCTAATCCAATTTCATCCTCGTTCATGTTGACACTTTTGTATGTGAGGGCCAAATCCAGTTGATACCCTCTCCACTCGATCTCCAGGTAACATCGTCCAATCAGAGCCTCTCTACTCAGGACCTTAGGCCAGATATCTAATCCATCAGGGTGACTGAAATATATCTGTTTTCGTTTTGTGACTGTGACTTTCCTGTTCTCCAAAGACAAGGACAGCCCTTTGGTTGCTGTGTTTGGATCCAGTGTGATTTCACGTGAATATTTAGAGAATTCAGCTCTGGTTTTGGGCTCGGTTTGTGACAATAAAGCATCAACTTCCTCCACCTCCTGTTGAAGCAGCTTCACATCTTCCTCTCGGTCCTGGATCCTCTGCTGTCGATTCACATTGAGCTCTTTTTGCTTCATTTCAACACGAAGCAGTCCAGTCTTCTTCAGCTGCTCCACCAGGAATGCTAACATGGTGTTTTTAACCAGGTCAGGTCTGGGTGTGAAGGCCTTCCTACACTGAGGACAGCTCTCCTTTTCATTCTGTTTCTCTCCATCCCAGTAGTGTTTAATACAGCCCATGCAGTAGCTGTGTCCACAGGGAATAGTGACCGGATCCTTCATCACATCCAGACATATCGAACAGGAAATGAATTCCAAATCCAGCTGAGCTCCTTTCTGAGACATTTCTCCTTGTAGCTGTGACAGAGAGTTTCTGAGATCAGATAAATCTGTGCTCTGCCTCAAAAACAAACTCTAGTCCTTCTGTTTCTGTTTATTTGCTAATTTACACCAATGGGGATTGTCAGCTTGGTCACACCCAACTTCACACTTGCATATCAGTGAGGGGGAGGGGAGCTGGCTGGCTGGGTTTAAGAATAGAAGTGTTTGGCTGTGTTTGTAAAATATGTTCTTATTGTGTTTTTTAAAGTTTGTTGAGTTGGCTCACATGGATATAGTTAATAAACGTACATGTTCACCTGTGTGAGGAAGAGACGGTGATTGGGTTTCTGTATCTTCGTTGACCGCCAATTTCATTGTGTTTGGGTCATAATCGTGTGCATGATATAATTAGTTAATTATTTCTTACTAAATAAGATTAGTTCAATGTATTTTGGATATCAGCTAACTGCCAATCACACTGGCCTCAGCTTCTCAGCAAATGTTTGTTTTCCAAAGCCGATCCAACTGGTTCAGCAAAGTCAGTGAAAGAAGTTGAGAAACTCCAACAGCATTTCTCAACAAACGACAGTTGAGTGATCTGGATAGAAACCAACACATTTACATCTGTTTTATTCATAACGTCAAGAGTTTAGATAGCTAGCATAGTATCACAGCAACGAAAAATAAGGTTGGAAAAGTTTGGGAAGTGAGGACAAGTTTGAAGAGACAAATAACTGGTTTAGCGAGGCAGTGAGAGACGCTGAACGACTCTAAGGCCCCGGCTCCACGAGGACGGAAACTGGTTGAATCCGCATATTTCTCATGCGTATAGCCCTCTAAGCTCCACGACGCCGTAAGGGAAACGTAGAAACAGACCCCGCAAACGACAACGGGTCCAAAGGTGGATAGATCTGGGAACTGAGCGCTCTGGGGGGTCCAACGGGGCCGTGGAGTCGCCTATACGGTCATTCGTTTTCATAGCCCCGCCTCTCCCTGCCTCTCCCCGCGGGGTTGCTATCGTGCTCCAGTCGCTACTGACCATGCTACAGTTCTTTGTGCAACATCTACAGGAGCTCCTCCTTGAATTCAGATTATTTATCTTTATCTCGATATGGACATAAACGCGAGTGAAGTCTAATCTGACAGGACGGAGACACGCAGCTCCTGCCGCTGTGATGCAGCGGGAGCAAAACACACACTTCAAGTCAGATCATCACCCTTAGCTATTTTAATTACCTCTCAAACTACCTAAACTAGTTATAAATATGTTCATTTTTACTGTCGGGTCACTCATTACAGGATCAGCTGCTGCATGAGACAGACACTGACGCTGTCAGCAGAGAGGAAAAAGAGATGTATTTGATGATTATATATCATTATATCGTCGTTATTCATTTGTTTTAAAGCTCAATAAATAACAATGAAGACCTTTGACCGGCACTTTTATAATTTTGTCCGGAAGATTTAAACTTTAACACACGCTGACCGGCGAAAAACTCTGCCCGGTTCTGTCGGCCCCCACCGCGGAGAATACACAGAAGTGCAGCCATGACAACCATTCTTCTTCGCTGCTTTTGTGGAGGAAGTTGCTGCTTTTGTGGAGGAAGTTACAGCGCCACGTACAGGTTCGGCATATGTACTGCAGCTTTTCCAGCGTTTGGATGTAAACGGAGCCGTCTCGTGGAGCTTGACACAATCCGGTGTATATTGCGTGGGGACGGAAGGTTTTTTGCGGTTGCATTTGCGTTACTCCGATGCGTTTTGCCGTATTTGTCCTCGTGGAGCCGGGGCCTAAAGAAACTCCAGCACAGTTCTCAGTAAACGACTCCTCTTCTGTCTGAAAGGGTCTCAGATTGATCACCAATAACAAACCTAAAGCTCCAATCCAATAACGACTAGAGCCGGTCCGACGACCTGAAATAAATCTACGTCCGTTTTGAAAGACAATGGGACGGTTCTGGTACCCATTAAGACTTTTCTTTATTATGGAGAGAGTCGTTAACAGGCTGTGTTGAACAGACTTAAATACAAATAACTTTACAAATGCCACATGAGTCATCAATTCGTATCAATTCGAAAAAGCAGCAGACCCTCTGCTTGTTGCTGGGCAGGTTTTGTACAGTAGCTTCTGTCTTACAACTGGATGTAGACTTGTTATACTGCTTACTAAAAAAACACTTGTAGGTACACCATGAACTCCATTTATCGTTTATGCACACATTAATGGAGTGTCTGATCACTGAGAGTTATTGTTATTGAGTATACCATCAGGGGGCTTTGGCATAATGGAAATGCATTGGCTAGATTTTCCTTTTCTTGCAGACTTTCTCATACATTTTCTTCATTAACAGTGTGGGGGACATGTGAGAAACAGTTACAGACACACTGTTGGAATTTGAAACATGTTTATTCAATAATTTTTTATTTTGTAATGATCAAACACACAGTGAAATCCAAATCACTTCTCTGGGGAAGCACAGCAAGCAGCTTTACATGTGACACTGCTTCACTGACAAATCACCCATAAATATCATTAAGACTCAAAGTCAACTTTAATATCAATATCTGTGTGTTTGTTGTACAAACAGGGACACCATAATGCTGTGTCCCACCGTCCCAAAGATACTAATATATGAATATATGTGTACATAAATACATACACAAAATACAAATCAAAAAAAGGCACAACAATAAATATATAAAAGTAGCAGTCTGGTAGACAAAAATGGATGCATATATGGCAATGAATGAATATGTATGACAACAGTACACAGTAGAGAAATAACTGTCAATAGCAGCTAGTAGAAAAAAAGTGTCTGCTGCTGAATGTGTGTGCAATGAATCTCAATGAGAAAGATTGAAATGTAGATATTAAATGACAAACTTTAGAGCTGTTGTATCAGTGTCAACTTTAAAGCACATGACTTAATCAACAAATAGCACACATGTTGAAAGAATCAGCCCTACTGAGATATATACTTTTATTGTTATATGCACAGCTACAGTGTAGATATGTAAAGACAATATTTAAGTCCAAGGCTTCTCCAACAATGCAACATAAATATAGGACATAAAACAATAAAATAGTGCAAGAAACAGAGTACAATAAAATAGTGATTGCTATCGTGCAAGAATAATGGATTTATGATATATATGAAAAATAAGTCTCCAGTGACCTTTGATTTATTTGCTTTCATATGCAAAAGAACATGCTTTTTACAGAGAATATGTTGTATTGATTTTATTGAATTGATATAAAACATACAGATTAAAGAGCATAAACCAGATATCTTCTGTCTATTTCTGATTGTTTATAAATTAATGTTTCATTTTCAAATTTAGATCAGGGGAGGAGCCACCTGAACACAAGTCATTGAACATTAACCATTGCTTTGTCGCCGGGGCGACGGAGTCTGATACTGGAAGACCAGAAACCCCTAAGGACCCCTGGTGACATAACTGATGTAAAAGGTATATATCAATGAGTTAGTTTTAAATGTTTAATGTATGGCCATCTGTTTGAAGCTAAACATAGGCCTACTGCTAATGAAACTTAAATAAATCTTACATTCTGTTTTAATTTCTCATCAATACAATATTAATGTATACTTACAAGGTGTTCTGTTAACTGAGGTTCAGAGGATGAATATATTTAAACTAAGAGATGATCTAAGAAATTGTTGTGGCGATCCAGCATAACACAACAGGAAAGAATGAAACAGAGAGGAATCAATAAAACACAAACACAGATATAGCTGATCAGTAATTATTATTTAGTTGTTGCAACAAACAAACAATAATGGGAATTACATCACCTGCTGCCACAGCAGCCAATCGCGGAAATGCCCCCCATCAGTAGCAACAATCATACAGCATATATAGCCACTGCAATGAGCACACACACATTTTCCCTAAACATGTTTAACGCACACACATTTTATCATGCAGCCTACCACACAAATGTCACATGTTTTTCTCTCTGAAAGCTATACTTGTATATGTTTAAACGTCATCATCTCATGACATCCTTAGGAGTAGTTAACTAACAAAGGTTAACTGTTTTTATAACCTGAGGCCTTCTCTGAACTTCCTCTAACCTCGGTGTCAGCTCACTTAAAATGAATACATCTATTGATAATTCAGAACGACCATTGTCTCTCTAACTGTGTGTGACCCAACTCAGTAACACATCATATAGCTTAGCATGTGATCTTTAATGAATATCAGAAATACGCTGTATTAAACATTCTGCTATAACAAAATCATTCAAAAATCCCTTTTAGCAAGTTACTTTGAAATGTGAATAAACATATTCTTTCAACACTCTTTTAGGAATGCAACATACAAACCCGTTGTAAAAAAAAATTGTCAAAGTATTGATTTTGTGTTTCATACTGTTACTGCTACTGTTGTTCTTGAAAATACTTCATCTGCAATGTATTTTTGGGCCGTAAATCAATATACCTATGTTATTATAATGTAATTTTAAGTTTGCAAATCTTTATTTATCATTTTTTTTAAATGTACATGTTTTCAGTTCAAACTTAAACGCATACTATCCACCTGAGTGGACATATAAAAATGTATTTGAAAAAACTAGATACAAAAAAAACTAAAGTTCAAATCTTGTTTTTCCCAAGAGCAATACAAACACTTGGTAAAAAAATCCTGACTGAGGTTTTCATAATTTACGCATGAAAGGGTTAACATATCAACAATTATACATACACTAAAACAGTGGTTCTCAACTGGTGGGTCGCGACCCAAAAGTGGGTCGTGGACCCTTTTCGAGTGGGTCGCAGATGTGTGAGTGAAGAAATTAAAAATACATTTGTTGTTGAAAAAAGTCAAACTTTTATTTCGATTTTCTAACGCTATATATGCATGCAGTTCGACTGGAAGTACCGGAGACCATAAACGGTTTTGAAAACTTCTGTCACGTAGTGATCATCTTCTGAATAAAACATCTTTGTTGATGTTTTTTCGAGTATTCTGGCCAATCAGAATCAAGATTGTTGCCGGAAGTCACCACGGAGAATAACTTTGCGGTAGAACTATTCTTTATACATCCATGGGTACAACTTCAGATAAAAATGAACACATAATGAAATATGACCCCTGGTTTGATGATTGACAGGTCACAGAACAATGGGAGCTATCTACCCTTACCCACAATTTAAAGTAAGTCACACAGACTGTGGCTGAAGTCGAATAGTCCATTTAGCTTAGGAACCTTCCTAACGGAGTGAAATGACCCGGAAGTCCCTCAGTGGCAGCCATGATAAGTGCCGTTCGAATTGTCTAGTCTAGATGATAGGAAAGGAGGTTTCAAACTTCCTTTACAACCTCCTTTAGCCTAGGAACCACTGGACCTCCCTTGACGAAAGGAGAGGAGAAAATGCTGCCCCACAATGCCTTGTCACACAACAGTCGGCCGTTCACGGAAACAACCGATTATGATCGAGAAATGATATCATGAAAGTTACGGTGCTTATTAAGCATTTTAAAACGTATGTGGTAAGTTGCCAAAGTACTTTGTTTTGAACGTTCATCAGTATTATAATCAAAAAGAGACATTTGAACGTTAGTTTTTACTGAAATGATCAAATAAAGTCAACATTTCACAGTGTTTACTGAGCTGTGTGGGGTTTGTTCAACTTTTAAAAGATGTTTGAATGGTGATACACAGTGATAGATGTTAAGGACTAATGTTTATAATAAATACATTTGTATTGATTTTAAGATCTTTTCATACAATCATACGTATTGGGATCATTTGTATTAATGTGGACCGGAGGGAGAGGGTGACGAGCATAAGTTTCACTTTCCTTTTTTATTTCAATTCCAACTTTGGTCATGAAGAATATGTTTCTCTGTTGTCCCCGTTCATAAAGCATAAAACAACAGCATCAGAGCACGGTGCAGAGTCTCTAGATGAGTTTACAGTAGTCCCTCGTTCTTATTAAACATCCATGTTGTAGTCCGCTGTATAGAAAACTGTAGTTTCCATAGTTTCCCCACAGCAGCAGACGCACATTTATGACCTCCGCTGGCGCATCATAAACACGTCGGATAGTGAAAGTGCAGTCGGATTCTCTCTAAAGTACCGCAGTCTCTTCTCCTAAATCCTTTTGAATTCTCCTATCCACTATCCCTTAACCCCATGACGTTTCACTCAGAGGTCAAGGAATAGAAGATAGGGTTAGACGTTAGGAGCTGATTTTTGGATTATCCGACCGCAACCTATCTCCTCTTTACTCTTCTCTCTGTGTGGAGCAGCAAGCTGTCAGAACAAAGTGAAAAACAAACAATGGCTTAAAATATTATTAATATAGTAATAGTATTTATTTATTTTCTTCTCAGAGTGTACCAGAATGCGTAGTTTATATGTAAGTATTTCTAAAAATCTCCCCAGACCCCCTGCTGGGGTTGAGTTTTCAGCATGTCACATTTTTCACGTGTGGTGAATTTACAGGATTGGCTTCAATTCTGCCATTTTATTTTTATTTTAAAAGCATACTTTAGTTCTGTGAAGGGGTATAAGGGATATATGCACTGTACTTCACTTTAATTAATAATGTATGCTGAAAAGCGTATATATTACGCAATTTATTGACCAAGGAAAAAAGTAGGTCCCGAGGCCTGACCAGTTGAGAACCACTGCACTAAAACATACAATACATGATTATGCTAATTGTTGTGTTCATCAAAAAAAGCAGAGGGAATATGGTTGATGCCATTAAATCAAGACAAATACAATATGTTTATAAAGGTAAAACATTAATTTGATCAATCAAAATTGCAATGATGTGCTCTGTGAAAATAAATGTTTTCAGACAGTTGTGTTGTGTTGGATTCTCATGTTTATAATAAGAAAACTGTGTCCAATAGTTAACTGCTGGAAGGTCTGGCCTCTCCTGAATACATATATAGCTCAGATAGGACAAATCAATGTCTTACATAGTCATTTCATTTAAACAGGATTCGAGTGGATATAAATAAGCCCTTCTTCTTTATGTTAAAGTGTGACAATACATTGATTGCAATTCAGACAACCAATAACAATGTTCTGAGAAATCCCTTTCCTAACTATTGAAATACATTTGGACTTAATTATTAATTGATGGTATTTATTTGAGGGCTTTCCAAAGTCCTCAAAGCACCTTACATTAGCTAATATTAGACATGTTATACACTGATTACTGTGGACAATACCCAGTGGCTGACTTGTGTCAAAACCCCATGTGGTATTTAGAACATAGAATTGATTTGTACATCTTGGATGTCAGATAAACAACATTGTCCATTAAGTGAAATTTTTTTAATATCAAGAGTTTTGGAGATGGAATTTAGGTTGATATGTTAATCAACTGAAAAATGTGTGATATAGACATTATCGAAAGGAAACAAGACTCTTTTAAGTAATTTGGGTGGCTCTTAAAAGAGCCGTTGTTTTTCCAGGTATGTCAGGGTGTAGATGTTTAACCTCCGAAGCCGTACAGAGTGCGGCCCTGCCTCTTCAGGGCATACACCACATCCATGGCGGTCACAGTCTTTCTCTTGGCGTGCTCGGTGTAGGTGACGGCATCACGGATCACATTCTCAAGGAAGACCTTCAACACCCCACGGGTCTCCTCGTAGATCAGACCGGAGATACGCTTCACTCCGCCACGGCGAGCCAGACGGCGGATAGCGGGCTTGGTGATGCCCTGGATGTTATCACGGAGCACTTTGCGGTGACGCTTGGCGCCTCCTTTGCCGAGTCCCTTTCCTCCTTTTCCTCTTCCACTCATTTTCAGGTATCGTTATGTCGGCTCGTACAGAACGAATGAGTAGAAGCAGTGTGACCGGCAGTATTTAAATATTCACTGCGGACCTAAGAGAAGACGGAGAGCGGGAAAGCTGCTAGGCGGGGCCAACGCTGTGGCCTCCATCTAGCCTTATCTTTCAACACATTTAAGTCTTCCTTTAAATATTGTTTATATAATTCAGTCAGGCTTTATACTAAGCGTTTGATGATTAAACGTTTGTTAATATGTAATAAAACCCTCACATGCTTAATAACATTTATAATTGAAATAAGACCCTTTCTGAGATTAACATTACATTTAAAGTTGATTAAAGTATTCAAAAAATACTCAGAGGATGAAAGCTGAAGTTACGGGCTGCATGAGCAGATACCTCTTGTCCCACAGAGCCTCTTCATCTTACCTGCTTGTTGCGTATCACAGGAATGAAATGACCAGCCATCCAAACTACACATATTTGAAGCTTTGGCTTTGCAGCCAGGTGCAAAGAAGAAGTGCATGTATGACTGTGTATGTCTGTTTGCTAAAGAGACATTATCAAAGGACTTTGAAGTTCCAAACAATTCAAAACATCGAGGTCAAGGTGGGTCAAGATCATACATCTGTTTACCTCAAATGAAACAGCACAAATGAAAAACAAAATGCCATGAGAGCACACTTACTTCTCATTCTCACACACACACTCACTCACACACATACAAGGTATAAGGAAGTTTAATATGCACGAGTGTGTATGAGTTTGGGAATGAGGGAGGGAGAGAAAAAGAGACAGAGAGAGAAAGCGCGACTTGCTGTAAACCAAATCTACTATATATTTTTCATAGAAAACGCAAATTCATGGTTTCAAACTGGAAGTTAAAGGGTTAAAATCCTGAAAATAATTTAATATTTTGTATTTTTGATCAGGACTGAAGTTGATTGAAAGATTTAACCCCAAAAAGTTAAAAAAATATTAATCTGTTATAATTTTAGAGCAGTTTTTGGAAGTGGACATTTTTGTCCCGAATGAGTAATGTGAGAGTTTTTTTGTTTAATCTGATTTTGTGCAAAAACTAATAATGCACACAAATCAATTTTGTTGCTAATCTTTGACACATCCAAGACTGTTATAACAATAAAAGAGCCAGTCCCCAGATATGTATTACATGAAAAACAACAGCGATTTCATGTATTCAAAATGCCATTTAAAGGGTTAAAATCCTGAAAATGATTCAATATTTTGTATTTTTGATTAGGGCTGAAGATGCTTTAAAGATTAAACCCAAAAATGTGGTGAAGAAAATATTTTAATATAATGTTTTTATCAGTCTTTTGCAGTGGACATTTGTCCCGAATGACTCATTTGCGTATTCCAATCGAATGATAGCCGTGGGTTAAGTATGTATTTATGTGTACATTTTTTAATGTATGTCTAATATGTATTGACAAAACAATTTAAAGAAAGTTTTAAACTAAAAAAGTAAAATCTTCTAATTGACGTGGTGTATAAAAGGTTGCCTAGCGTTGTCTGGCATGACACCCAAAAAAAGTGATATTATTGGGCTTGACCAGAATAAAAAAAGCAATTGATAATCTTTCCAGGGTCAATGATGAAAGCTTACGGCTTTCCTGATGCTGATATTAAATATTAAAATGACCACGTGTTGTGTCCTGTTGTAGCCAGAGGGTGCTGTTGGACAGATATATTGCATTGAGATGAAAAATAAAGAGGAAGTAAAGCACGGCATGTCTCTATGGCTACTAATTTGTATTTACACTGAAAAGAAACACCTCGTTTTTAAATGATGCAAAAGTTGTGTTTGCCTGAGCCATTGTGGAAAGTGGTTTGTAAACAAGGCCTCTTTGAACTGTTTACGTATCAAATATGTATTTCATGTCAAGTGATTTATATATCATGTATGTGATCCATGGATCGTGCATGACACTAAACAAAGGAAAACGTCTATAGATGTAGTGGGTGGCTCTTAAAAGAGCCTTTGTGTTGTTGGTATATCAGCAGCAGTTTACTTGGAGCTGGTGTACTTGGTCACGGCCTTGGTGCCCTCAGACACGGCGTGTTTAGCCAGCTCTCCGGGCAGCAGCAAGCGGACAGCGGTCTGGATCTCCCTGGAGGTGATGGTGCGGCG
This sequence comes from Trematomus bernacchii, assembly GCF_902827165.1. Taxonomy (NCBI): domain Eukaryota; kingdom Metazoa; phylum Chordata; class Actinopteri; order Perciformes; family Nototheniidae; genus Trematomus; species Trematomus bernacchii. The sequence goes on along the minus strand of NW_022987671.1, from coordinate 313,880 downwards.
CTTGTTGTAGTGAGCCAGGCGAGAGGCCTCACCGGCGATGCGCTCAAAGATGTCGCTCACGAAGCAGTTCATGATACCCATGGCCTTGGAGGAGATGCCGGTGTCGGGGTGGACCTGCTTCATCACCTTGTAGACGTAGATGGCGTAGCTCTCCTTCCTGGACTTTCTCCTCTTCTTTCCAGTCTTGCTGACGCTCTTAGCGACGGCTTTCTTTGAGCCCTTCTTGGCCGCTTTAACTGGGGGTGCGTCGGCAGGCATGATTAGAGAGTGAGGTTTGTCAGACTCGGTGCCTCACAGACACAGCGCGGTCTATTTATATCCCCTCGATGCAAATATAGCTGTGCTGTTGCTCGCACGGGATTGGTTATCGTCTGCGCATGACTGAGCCTACGATGTACTTTGATCAGATGTATCTACTGTATTGGATTGTAAGAAGGGGAAACAAGTATTTAATGTTTTGAAAGATAATGTGGAGGCTGCAGCGTTGGCCCCGCCTAGCAGCTTTCCCGCTCTCCGTCTTCTCTTAGGTCCGCAGTGAATATTTAAATACTGCCGGTCACACTGCTTCTATCCATTCGTTCTGTACGAGCCGACATATCAATACTCGAAAATGAGTGGTAGAGGAAAAGGAGGAAAGGGACTCGGACTCTTTCTTCTTAACGTCGAAGAACAATAACATAGAAAATGTCTGGTCGAGGCAAAGGTGCGTTCTGAACGACCCGACTCATCAAGACTTGAGAATGAGTGGAAATGTCAGGAAGAGACAAGACCGGAGTCTCGAAGAACAATAACATAGAAAATGTCTGGTCGCGGAAAAGGTGTTTTCTGCTAACCTAAACAGAAAATGTCAGGAAGAGACAAGACCGGAGTCTCGAAGAACATTAACATAGCAAATGTCTGGTCGCGGAAAAGGTGCAGGTGCTGGAAAATGCCCGTAACTATAGTTGACCGTTTTGAAGTTTCGTTCTGAACGACCCGTCCCAACAGACTCAAAATGACTCGAAGAGGAAAGGAAGGAGGTGAAAAAGGGTGAAAAAATACAAAAAGAAAAAAAAATATATATACAAAAAAAAAAAAATGTCTCTCCCTGGAAGCGTGCCATCTTTTGCTTCAAAATTTGGACAGTTTTGGGTTCGCCTGAACTTCACAGGCTCAGGAGAACCCCCTAGTCGTGAATATGTTGGAGAATCACTGTTATTTGATACCTGCTGGATCAACACAAATGATGTATATTCCTTCATAGCACTGCCAAACAGAAAGGAGTTTGAACTCTGCTTTTTGCTAGAAACTCCACTGAGACGTTTCCTTGACGTTCTCACAACTAAATCCTCAGATCCCAAGTGGAAAGACTGGACTTTCGAATCTTCCATTCAAATGGACATCTCAAACATCATTGTTAAATTCTGGACTGGCCGTATTCCAGACCATGATGTTGAGACCTATTTGAAGAGATATGGAAATATAATCAGCAAATACAAACCAGTAGATAAATTCGGGATATGGTATGGAGTGAGAAAATACAAAATTAAGATGAATCGAAACAGTGATGGTGAGATCCAAAATCTCCCAAATTCGATATCTCTCGGCCCCTATAATGGCAGAATAATTTATCCAGGGCAATCCGTCACCTGTTTCATCTGCAACTCAGCTGACCATCAGGTCAGAAAATGCACCACAGTGAAATGTTGGAGATGCAATGAACTGGGCCACAAGGCTAAAGATTGCGATTCAGACAGTCTCTGCAACCTGTGTGGAAAGATTGGACACAACTTCTTCAACTGCCCATCTTCTTATGTAAACAAGGCAAAAACCCAGCAGCAGCCTCGTCCTGCAGCCCAAATGCAGCCTGGCCCTCCTTCAGTTACCCAGCATCAGCCTGGTCCTCCTTCAGTCACCCAGCAGCAGCCCCTCCCTGCAGCCCAGCAGCAGCCCGGTCCTGGTCCTTCAGCCCAGCAGCCCGGACCCGGTCCTCGTCCTGCAACCCAGCAGCAGCCCGGTCCCGGTCCTTCAGCCCACCAGCCCGGTCCCGGCCCTCGACCTGCAACCCAGCAGCAGCCCGGTCCCGGTTTTTCAGCCCATCAGCCCGGTCCCGGCCCTCGACCTGCAGCCCAGCAGCAGCCTGGTCCTCGTCCTTCAGCCCAGCAGCCCGGTCCCGGTCCTGGTCCTTCAGCCCAGCAGCAGCCCGGTCCCGGTCCTAGACCTGCAACCCAGCAGCAGCCTGGTCCTCGTCCTTCAGCCCAGCAGCCCAGTCCCGGTCCTGGTCCTTCAGCCCAGCAGCAGCCTGGTCCCGGTCCTCGTACTTCAGCCCAGCAGCCCGGTCCCGGTCCTTCAGCCCAGCAGCAGCCTGGTCCTCGTCCTTCAGCCCAGCAGCCCGGTCCCGGTCCTGGTCCTTCTGCCCAGCAGCAGCCCGGTCCCGGTCCTAGACCTGCAATCCAGCAGCAGCCTGGTCCTTGTCCTTCAGCCCAGCAGCCCGGTCCCGGTCCTGGTCCTTCAGTCCAGCAGCAGCCTGGTCCTGGTCCTCGTACTTCAGCCCAGCAGCCCGGTCCCGGTCCTTCAGCCCAGCAGCAGCCTGGTCCTCGTCCTTCAGCCCAGCAGCAGCCTGGTCCTGGTCCTCGTCCTTCAGCCCAGCATCAGCCTGGTCCTGGTCCTCGTCCTTCAGCCCAGCAGCAGCCTGATCGTCGTCCTGCCAGCAAGGATGTCCCTCTCCCTGATGATCAACAGTCTTCATCTCCTGAAGACGACTCTCCACCCCTGTCAGGTGAGGGCAGACTGACCATTGACAGTGATGTTGAGAGTGAGTGCAGCTCTGACAGTGAGATTGAAGATGATCAATACTATGAGAGTGTTAGCGAAAGCCCAGCATCTGACTCTAGCCCTGACAGCCTTACAGCTGGTCAGCGAGTCAGCATGCCCCTCTACTCGCCCCCTGAGAGTCACTCGGGGTCTTTTTCTCCGACTCCGGATTATCCAGACCCCGCGAGTGAGGCTCAGAGGGAGGCCCCGTTGGAGGTCTCTAAAAAAAAGAGACCTGCAAGTAGAAACTTGAACGATATAGAAAAACGGGCTAATTTAGAGATGTAGAGTGTAAGATGTGGCACGGGGGAGAATGTGTTGTCTCCGTCGGAGATGGCGGAGCTGATGAAGTTGGCATTTGTGGTTTGTGATGGATTGTTATTGTGGAAATGAAAAATGTCTACTTGTTGGTATTTATACTGCCCCTGACGCAACAAGTGGGTTACAGGTATTTAGAAAACTTGGAGAGGTTTTAACGGTGGGTTATAGAATTATATTCGGTGGAGATTTTTATGCAGTAACGGAAGACATAGATAAGAATGTGATATAGATAATTACAGACGTTTAACTATGAATACTGATTATAATAAAAATGAATAGATTAACAGATATATTAGATAAAATAATAGATAGAGCAAACAAGTGCTGTAAAAGGTCGCCTCATGTGGGACAACTTATCAACGAACTAAAAAGGAAAACCTTTGACAAATGTTGAGTCTCTGACCGAACTCGCTGGAATATGGACGTGCTCTCTGTTTATGTTATTTATATATGTATGCATTGTGAGTTATGTGTATTATTAATGTAACTTGTGTATATCATGTACTGCCAAATAATTTAAAATAAAGTTTTATAAAAAAAAAAAAAAGAAACAAGTATTTAAACATTATTCTGAACACCCCCCACCCCCCCGTTTTATGTCTTATCCCTGTAGTTTGGTAGCCGCTGGAATGAGCATGTTAAACACTTTTGTCTTTGTCTGATTGAATCAAGGGATCTTATTTAGTTGTGATGTAACACAACCAAGGGTCCTTCTATAATGTAATTAATATATATATAAATATATGTATTTAGTAAAATTGCTATTTACATTTATATTCATATGTTTAAATGTTATAAAATCAACAACAACATATTTATTATGTAGGTATTTTATGTGGTTTTTTCATTTAAATTATTCCAGTGGGCTGTATTTCCACCTCAAGTAGCACCTCTGCTCAGTGTATTCTCCCAATTTAGGTCAGCACAGTTTTCATTACATATAGTCAAACCAAGTATTTGTATTTCTTGTTTAATTTATTTAATTGTACAGCGCCTGGGGAGCGGTGGTAACCCTTTTTTTAAATCTATAGATTAATTATTTTCCTCCATTAGACAATATTTTATCCACACATGTACTCTTCTTTAAATCCCAATGTCTTCACTTGAAAGCACCTCCTTTGCTTTTTTTTTAATACTTTATTTAAAATTATTTGAACAATACATAATTGACATAAACAAAGACTACATTGAAAATACACATAATACATAAATGAATAACATGAATCCAAAAGAACATAGTATTTTAGAGCCCAGAGAGTGTATTGTCTGATTAGCCTCCATGGTAGAGTCTGTGACTTTTCGAGGCTTTTTCTTCAGCATAGCTTCATTTGGATATGTTTTATTATGGTACTACTGTTAATTATTGTTTGGTTTAGCACCATGGTGCATCTGGTCTTCCAGATCTGCATACATGTGATGCAGATGACAAGCTGGAAAAGTTATCAGTTTTTTATATCCATCTTTTCCTTGACTATACAATACATCATTTAAATGTGGTTAATATTGAAATCTAGACCGAGGCCTCGCAGGACCGACCAGACCTCCTGCGCTCTGTAGCATCGATGAGGAGGTGCTGCAGGGTCTCATCCTCCTCACAGTTAATCATAGGGCATTTTTTTAGTTTTCATGTAACAGCTCCAAGAGACCACAGCTCTGACTGCCAGTCTGTAAACTGAGATGAGCCTCATCACATCTCTCAGGCTCCCTGACTAAAACTTCGGTACATTCATTATTAAATGATAGGTCTTTATATATGTAATATATCCACAATATTTAAAATCATTTTATTTGGATGTCCATTCCAGTCTATTTGTAAAAGCTATTATTTTTCCTTGGTCCGGAGTTTGAGAAGCCCTGCCGTAGAATAATGACTTATTGAGAAATGATGAGAAACATAAATTCTGTCAATACATGTTTTACATTTCGAGTCATATTTCGCTACACCCCAGCCAGAGCTTTAAGGTCGGCTAACCAGCTGCTGCTGATAGTGCCCAAGACCAGGCTCAAAACCCGAGGGCACCGAGCCTTCGCAGCAGCTGGCCCTAGGCTCTGGAACACTCTGCCCCTCCATGTGAGGTCGGCCCAGACCCTAGGGGTTTTTAAATCTACACTTAAGACTCACTTCTTCTCTCTGGCCTTCTAGTCTTTATCGTCACTTTCCAAGTTTCAAGGCTTTATTGTCATGTGCTCAGCAGCTACAGTGTAGATATGGCAATGAAAAACTGAAGTCACAGGCTCCTCAAACAGTGCAACATGAATATATATAGGACATAACACCGAGTGCAAGACAATGTTTTGAGATGTGCAAGTAAATTCAAACAACATTGAAATAGTGAAAGAGGAGTAAATATAGGCTACAAGTAAATGGAATATGATATATTAGATAAATAATTCTCAAGAAGCAAACAGATGAATGTTCATGGATGTTCTTTAAAAAGTTCAAGTGTTTAATAGTCTTATGGCCTGTGGAATGAAACTGTCCCTGAGTCTGGTGGTTTTGCTGTGACAATGTAAGGTTTTTGTATGTTATATAACCTCCATATTTGAAATAATTTACCATTTTAAAAATCACTCTATTCGGTAGTCCGATCCAATCTATCTCTAAATGCGCAAGTTCAGTTATGAAGTCACCATAAACTAATTTGTAATAGGGTCCATTTCTGGCTCTGCCTCTTCTTTTTTTCCATCCCATTTTTCCATCCTCAACCCAAGGTGCTTTCCTATATATTGCAGCTGTAATATTTTTTACAAAGGTCATTTTAAGTTGAATGCCCAGGCTCCCAGGCCTCCATATTCCTTACTTTTGAATAATAGACGTTTAGTGACTTTCCTTGTTGTACCCGACACCAAATGTAAGGTTTCCCTACGTGGGGCGAATTAAGGGATTCTGATTGAGTCTTGAGTCTTTCTTATTTTGAAGTAGCAGTTTTCAACGGAAATTCTATAGTAAAACCAGGAACTTGACTATTTTCTGATTGGTCGATTGAAGATACGATCACTTGTAGCCAATCAGAGAGCGGCAAGGACCTATATAATCGCCACTTTGGTGACGATGCGGTATTCTCTTTTCGAAGCTCGATCAAAAAACTAACACGACATGTCAGGAAGAGGCAAGACCGGAGGAAAGGCCAGAGCGAAGGCCAAGACTCGCTCCTCCCGGGCCGGGCTCCAGTTCCCCGTCGGCCGTGTCCACAGGCATCTGAGGAAGGGTAATTATGCTCATCGTGTCGGTGCAGGAGCCCCGGTGTACCTGGCCGCTGTGCTGGAGTACTTGACCGCTGAGATCCTGGAGCTGGCTGGAAACGCCGCCCGGGACAACAAGAAGAGCCGTATCATCCCCCGCCACCTGCAGCTTGCCGTCCGCAACGACGAGGAGCTGAACAAGCTGCTGGGAGGAGTGACCATCGCTCAAGGAGGCGTGCTGCCCAACATCCAGGCTGTGCTGCTGCCCAAGAAGACCGAGAAGGCCGCCAAGAAGTAAACACCCTGATCCCGCTTCAACAAACAAAGGCTCTTTTAAGAGCCACCCACTTCCAACTAAAGCTCATTCCCCTCTTCACTACACAACTACTTAAAGGCACAGAACAGTAATCTTCCCCCCTTGTCCTATATGTATTGAGGTGTACAACATATACAACATGTCATATATTACACTAAGTCACTCGACTAAAAACACCCAAATAATAGAGCAATATACACTTGAAACATAACCCTAAATTACTATAAATGATATCATTGTATTTGTTGGGTTGTAGCCTCTAAAGTAAAGCTTTATTTAAACTAAAGCAAACTCCTTTTCACAATTTCCTTCGTACATCCAGCAGGTTAATCACCACATTCTCAAATGAATAGCGGTGTGGTTTCTACATCTGTCATTCCACATAAATAAAGCCACAACGTGTGTTGGACCAACATTAGTGTTTAACTCAGTTTACACTACACTATATCAGTATTACTTATTGGCAGGTGTCTGCAGTTCACCGATCAATAGCGTACCGTAACATTTAAGCACTCGATTGTATCTTTTGCCCACACGCACATTGAAATGAATACAGGTTATATTTCGTTCCAGCCTTTATCCACCAGATGTCAGTGTTCACCAACAAATGTTTGGAGCAGAACGAAAATAGTGGCTCTATTGTAGTGGATTAAATATTAACACATTTGTCTTTCTAACAGTTCTTTATTTATTTTGTATTAGCATTTTAAGAAATTAGGTACATCTAGGTACATATATTAATGAAGTTATTATCTTTTAGCCAATTAGCAGTTCTTTAATGTGACCATTGTATATTATACAAACATACATGGCACAAACTATTATACAGCACTATTTCAAGATGAGATAAGCATGTAAATATTAACATCTTGAAGAATATTGTTTAAACTGAACTATATTTTATAGACAAAAACTTTTCTCAACTTTATTTAAAACTCAAACACTAAGTACAAGAGCCAAAAGAAGAAACAGTGGCAGAATAGGATAGTCATATAACAGTAATAATAATAATAATTGTATTTACATTCAATAAAAACAAAATATTTAGGATTAAAAACTCACTTAATAAAATATACAAAACATAATTCTTCATGTATGAATTATATTCTTTAAATACTGTTTATAGCTCTACTATGTTCTGCTTGACTACATTATTGTTATAGAGATACATTTCCGTTATCCATTATTCGTTGACTTAATTTGAATATAAAATGTACCCAAAATACATTTAGATTAATAAGGTTAAGTTTCATTTATTATTTATTCATATTATTTAATTAATAAATAAAACGTTGATATTGATCCTGCTTTTCTACTGGCCGAACTTTAATGTAACTATTTATTAACCTGCTATATATAATTTAAAAAATACCATATTTAGTAGTTATACTGATTGTGAGGAATATACAGTATTACTTAAAACTAGTTGTCACGTATAAAAACACACTATGGTCGATTTCGAAGTGTTTGTGCATTATAACCAATTTCTATGGAAATGTCTATAATAGTTAATAATATACTTTGTGTTACCTAACATATAACTTATACTTTTGTCCAAATCAACTGAAAATAAGTGCGGAAACCGTATGTTTATATGTAGATTGTATTGTTAAATAAAGCAAACTAATGTAAATGTTATCCAGTTGAGGTACTTGTAGTGTCATGTGGTTATGTGAAGTAACATTAAGTTGTATCTATGCAAAATTAAATATTATAAAGGAGTGCTCTTTTGGTGTATGTGGGTGGCTCTTAAAAGAGCCTTTTGTAGAGGAAGTAGATGATCCGTTTACTTCGCTGCTTTCCTGGCTGGTGCCTTCTTCGCTGGTTTGGCAGCTGGTTTAACCACCTTCTTCACAGCTTTCTTGGGGGTTGCTGTCTTCTTGGGGGTCGCTGCCTTCTTGGGTGCTGCCTTCTTGGCCGCCAACTTCTTCTTCGGGCTCTTTGTGATCTTCTTCACGGGGGTTTTCTTTTGCAGCAGTAGCAGGCTTCTTCGCCTTCTTGGGTGTTACTGCCTTCTTAGCGGCTGGCTTCTTAGCGGCGGGTTTCTTTGCTGCTGCTGCTGCTGCCGGCTTCTTGGCTTTGGCTGCGGGCTTCTTCGCTACCTTCTTGGGCTTCTCGGCTGCCTTGAAGGAGCCGGTGGCTCCGATTCCCTTGACCTGCACAAGTGATCCATTCTCGAGTAACCTCTTCACGGCGCGTTTAATGTGAGCGGTGTGTTCGTAGCCCTGAGCGGCCAGCGCCTTCTTCACAGCGATGTAAGAGATCCCTTTACGGTCCTTGGAGGCGGTGACCGCCTTCAAGATGAGCTCAGCGGCTCCGGGACCAACCTTCTTGGCCGGCTTGGCTGCCTTCTTCTTCGGGGACTTGGCTGGTGCCTTTGCTGGTGCCTTTGCCGGGGCGGCGGCGACTTCAGTGGGAGCTTCTTCTGTTGCCATGATGCTGTCAGGAGGATTCTTGGGTCTGATGAGACGGATAGAGAAATCCCAGCGAAGAGAGGAACTTAAACACACCATGAGAACCGTAGAGACTCAACTCAGTGGCTCACACAGGAGCTGCCGAAAAACTGTGCCACTTTGTGTTTTCTCTTCAGCTAAAACTGTAAGAAATACACATTTAGAGAACGAGTTGAATTTCAAAGGTTAATCAAATTGATAGCGGATGACTTTATCTTGTTATAGAAGCCAAATAAAGCTTTAAATATTGTGTTTTTTTCATTGGGAAGGCTTTAAACCTCCTAAAACTGCTGCCGTGAGTGGTAGAGATCTGCGACTTTTCTCTGTAATCTCTCTCTTAAAGGATTTAAAATACATTATAATCCCACTACAACTTGTAATATAGTGAAATGAAATGTTGGATTAAAGACTCAATGTGAAACAAATCCAAATGTGTCAACACCTTTTTGTTAAACAGAGGTAATTCTGCTGTCTGCAAACACACTCAGGACAGGCCCTGGCTGTGTTCTAAATACAGTCTTTGTTACTCAACAGTGAGAGACCTTGATTTAGCACAGCTTTTCTCATGTATCACAATACAACTATATTTATATAGTATGAGTATTATCATATATTTTTACATTCTGAAATGTGTTAGACAAATAGATCTAAACCTGTAAGGTCACAAAGGCTCTCAAACAGACACTAACTCTTAGCAGAACTCCCACTGACTGTTAACACTGACAACACATAGTTTGATCATGGAACTTGTTAATGAATTTCATGTCAATTTTTTCAGCTTATTTTGGTCATTAATGTAGGCTTCTGCTCTTCTTACTTTTATTCGTAATGAAATACCTATTATATAGTAGTTCGGAAAGCTCAAAATAAGGTACAGATAATATCCAAACAGAGAATATCACTCTATTGGTAGATGGGCTGTATTTATGCTATAATGGTGCACAGCTGATAGAAAGGGACACCTACTGGTTAAAGCACGTTATTGCATTTTATAATTTCATTATTAAAAATGATGGCCACACAACCAAACCTAAATACAGTGTATAGATTCAGGTGTTTCTATTGGACTAATTCGTACTTTTATGTCAAATTGTTGACATGTTTTATGTATACAAATGTATGTCTTGACTCCTCAGAAACAGTTTAGAATGAATGTATCCTATAAAGAGTATTTTTTGAATACTTTGATCAACTTTAAATGTAATGTTAATCTCAGAAAGGGTCTTATTTAAATTATAAATTATTAAGCATATGAGGGTTTTATTATATATTAACAAACGTTTAATCATCAAACGCTTAGTACAAAGCCTGACTGAATTATATAAACAATATTTAAAGGAAGAGAAAATGTTTTGAAAGATAATGTGGAGGCTGCAGCGTTGGCCCCGCCTAGCAGCTTTACCGCTCTCCGTCTTCTCTTAGGTCCGCAGTGAATATTTAAATACTGCCGGTCACACTGCTTCTACCCATTCGTTCTGTACGAGCCGACATATCAATACCCGAAAATGAGTGGTAGAGGAAAAGGAGGAAAGGGACTCGGCAAAGGAGGCGCCAAGCGTCACCGCAAAGTGCTCCGTGATAACATCCAGGGCATCACCAAGCCCGCTATTCGCCGTCTGGCTCGCCGTGGCGGAGTGAAGCGTATCTCCGGTCTGATCTACGAGGAGACCCGTGGGGTGCTGAAGGTCTTCCTTGAGAATGTGATCCGTGATGCCGTCACCTACACCGAGCACGCTAAGAGAAAGACTGTGACTGCCATGGATGTGGTGTATGCCCTGAAGAGGCAGGGCCGCACTCTGTACGGCTTCGGAGGTTAAACATCTACACCCTGACATACCTGAAAAAACAACGGCTCTTTTAAGAGCCACCCACATTACTTAAAGACTCTTGTTCCCTTTCAACAATATCACACATTTTTCAGTCAATGAACATATCAAACCTAAATTCCATTAACAGAACTCTTGCTAGGATTCTTGATATTAAAAATGTCACCTATTGGACGATGTTGTTTATCTGACATCCAAGATGTACAAATCAATTCTTTTCTAAATACCACAATGTCACAAGTCAGCCACTGGGTATTGTCCACAGTAATCAATGTGGTTTTTTCAGTTATGTATCTAATTCCTGAGATTTAAAGAAAAGGTCTGGATGATTTGTAACTACACATTTTAAATGTTTAAAATCCTCTTTGTGACTATCCAGTATATCACACAATACCTGTGTTAGAAAATAATTTTGAACACTTCAGTTATTTGTTCTTTATTTTAATTCTATAATCTTGTAAATATAACAAATCTAAATATCAACATTACATTACATGTCACTTGTTAGAGGCTTTTATCCAAAGCAACTTACATACTCAATACTGTCAACATGTCATGAACAGATAACTTGTCAGATATCACACATTATCAGTTTAGATAACAGGACTGATTTACAGGTAATGATAATGGTGTTTTAGGCACACAAATGTATGCTTTTAAGGCTAAACATGTCATCATGGAAAGAACTAGGTCTGTATTATCTTCCCTGAATTTGAGGATGAACACCTAACTCAATAATGGGCCTGTGAACTTCCACTCATACCTGTGGAGGAAATTAATTACAAGCATTTCATCAAAAAACTACACCAACCAGCTACAACAAGCTGATGTCCACCAATAATAGTAAAAGACAGCTCTTCTCACTACCCTTTCGTTCATTCTTTCTATTTTTACACTGAATCTTCTACATCATATCCATACATTATCAACTAATTATGTTTCCCACATTCTTTAAGTCTCACATTTAATTTGATGTAATATGGTTTCATTGAGTCCTGATCTACAACATTCTACATTCACCTATATTAGTTGACATTGACAGATTTAAATTATGTTATTATCTCTACACTCAGTTATTCAAGATATCCTGCCAAGTTGTCATTATACCATGCTCTGTTAGTGCTTATACTTCAGATATCCAAAAACAAATGTCTAAAATATTGTTAGCATTGCTGTCCACTCTCACCTCTTTTCTGTTATTTCAATATTTACATTAGGTTTTGGAAATGTCTATGGGTATATACTATCTAATGTGTACCTTTTCCCTAGCCTATTTATTACGTTTAAAGCCCTTCTCTCCACATGGAATCATTAGCTTAATACATCGATCACATAAATAAATACAAGAAAGCCCTTTACTTAAAAAACATTTTCATTAATGCACACACTCGATTCAATTCAGACATTTACAGGTTTGTTATAAAGGCATCAGGACAGCCTTCATGTAATCTCTAGAAATATATGAAATGCTTTCTTTTTGGACCAGTTTGAATGGCTTGCACTAGATTGCCTTGGGTAATATAGTATCTGATTGTTTATGTATGATATCATATTTCTTGATTTAGGTTATCATTTTCAGTTTTTAAAATAGACAAAGTTCTTCAACCGTTTTATATTTTATCTTAATCTGAACTAACAATATACTGTAATGTATCAAGTCTTTTTTGGTTTATTTCATTATTTAGATTTCAATTAAAAACAATGTTTCTTTTCTATTCTCAAAAACTATGCTCAACGGGTGATTTGTTTAGCACATGCTCAGTACCCAAACAATCCCGTGCGAGCAACAGCACAGTCACATTTGCATCGGATGAATATAAATAGACCACGCTGTGTCTCTGTGAATTATTTCAACTTTGTCAACCTTCAACCGTTGATCATGCCTGAAGCAGCCAGCGTCAAAGCGCCCAAGAAGGGCTCCAAGAAAGCCGTCTCTAATGGCGCATTTCCACCGGAGGGCCTCGCTCGACTTAGTACGGTTTTGTTAGGCCTTGTTAGGCCTTGATAGGCCCAGCTCACTTTAATGCTGAGCTTCCATTACAGTTTAGGAACTGGGGTAGTATCTATAGTAACGCAGTGTAGGCGGAGCCGTGACGTCATCTTCAATGAGAACCCCAGAAAAACAACACAGCCGTTAGCTGCTAGCACTCAAGCTCACAGCTCCTCATATCTGTTCAGAAACTAGACAAAAGTTAAACAAGTACAAACCACAGACTGCCTGTGTCATGGCGAATACAGTCGCTGCTTTATTTATGTCTGTAGGCCGTTGTTGTGAGTGTGGACGGTCGGAGCATATATTGCATTAGCTTAGCCGATCTCCATTTAGACAACGCGCATTTTAAAAGGTTTTTCGCCTGCCGTCTGTCTGCAGACTTGTCAAAGCATTAATTCATGGTTTTTACTAACCGGTATCAGTATGTTGTTACTTCGGCATAATTTTGAAACGTGTATTACAATTAAATCACGGTCAAATATGTTCATCTTGTTGTAGTTGTAGCCCCCTTGCCAGCGATTCTCTCTCTAGTTTAGCAAACTCAGCCCGACTCAGCCCTGTTTGTTGGCCCCGATAGAACCACGATTTTGTCAGGCCAGAAAAAAGGTGAAAAAGTAGCCCCGGGCCGGAACTAGGCATAGTGGAAACGCAACCAAAAACGGGCCCGGCACGACACGGCACGACACGGCACGCTTAAACCGCGCTCCGCGCCATGGTGGAAATGCGCCATAAGACCGCCACCAAGACTGGAAAGAAGAGGAGAAAGTCCAGGAAGGAGAGCTACGCCATCTACATTTACAAGGTGATGAAGCAGGTCCACCCCGACACCGGCATCTCCTCCAAGGCCATGGGCATCATGAACTGCTTCGTGAGCGACATCTTTGAGCGCATCGCCGGTGAGGCCTCTCGTCTGGCTCACTACAACAAGCGCTCCACCATCACCTCCAGGGAGATCCAGACCGCTGTCCGCCTGCTGCTGCCCGGAGAGCTGGCTAAACACGCCGTGTCTGAGGGCACCAAGGCTGTGACCAAGTACACCAGCTCCAAGTAAACTGCGCCGCTACTGCTACAAACCAACGGCTCTTTTAAGAGCCACCCACTTCATCTCATCGACCAATCAGAGAAGCGTTAGTCCATTCACTGTGTCAAGTACAACAGACCTCACATTAAATAATCGAATATCAAATACTATGAAATAGATCTATACACATATACAATATAGTGTATTCTTAGAGAAATATTATCAAATAAAGTGTACTTTTCAAAGTGAAGCACACTATAAGATAGTTTGGCATGCTGATGTGACAAAACTAATGTACAATTTGCAGCCATTAAAGTATATCCAATCAAATGTAATTATTAAACATATCATTAATTATCAAAATCAGGAGCTAATCTGATCTCCTCAAGTAAAAGTGCATTAATGTGTAATAATATAGTCACAATGATATGAAGCATTAAATAATTTTCGATCCACACATATTAAAATAAAATGTAAAATGATGTACTATGTACATTTATATGAAGTTATATAGGCCTATACAACATATAGGGTTTATACACAATCAAGTGTTTGGGAAAATATGTATTTTGTGAGTGACTTTTGTGAGTCTTCTGTTTATGCTAAATTAAATATTATAAAGGAGTGCTCTTTTGGTGTATGTGGGTGGCTCTTAAAAGAGCCTTTTGTAGAGGAAGTAGACGATCCGTTTACTTCGCTGCTTTCCTGGCTGGTGCCTTCTTCGCTGGTTTGGCAGCTGGTTTAACCACCTTCTTCACAGCTTTCTTGGGGGTTGCTGTCTTCTTGGGGGTCGCTGCCTTCTTGGGTGCTGCCTTCTTGGCCGCCAACTTCTTCTTCGGGCTCTTTGTGATCTTCTTCACGGGGGTTTTCTTTGCAGCAGTAGCAGGCTTCTTCGCCTTCTTGGGTGTTACTGCCTTCTTGGCGGCTGGCTTCTTAGCGGCTGGCTTCTTAGCGGCGGGTTTCTTCGCTGCTGCTGCTGCTGCCGGCTTCTTGGCTTTGGCTGCGGGCTTCTTCGCTACCTTCTTGGGCTTCTCGGCTGCCTTGAAGGAGCCGGTGGCTCCGATTCCCTTGACCTGCACAAGTGATCCATTCTCGAGTAACCTCTTCACGGCGCGTTTAATGTGAGCGGTGTGTTCGTAGCCCTGAGCGGCCAGCGCCTTCTTCACAGCGATGTAAGAGATCCCTTTACGGTCCTTGGAGGCGGTGACCGCCTTCAAGATGAGCTCAGCGGCTCCGGGACCAACCTTCTTGGCCGGCTTGGCTGCCTTCTTCTTCGGGGACTTGGCTGGTGCCTTTGCCGGGGCGGCGGCGACTTCAGTGGGAGCTTCTTCTGTTGCCATGATGCTGTCAGGAGGATTCTTGGGTCTGATGAGACGGATAGAGAAATCACAGCGAAGAGAGGAACTTAAACACACCATGAGAACCGTAGAGACTCAACTCAGTGTGGCTCACACAGGAGCTGCCGAAAAACTGTGCCACTTTGTGTTTTCTCTTCAGCTAAAACTGTAAGAAATACACATTTAGAGAACGAGTTGAATTTCAAAGGTTAATCGAATTGATAGCAGATGACTTTATCTTCATATAGAAGCCAAATAAAGCTTTAAATATTGTGTTTTTTTCATTGGGAAGGCTTTAAACCTCCTGAAACTGCTGCCGTGAGTGGTAGAGATCTGCGACTTTTCTCTGTAATCTCTCTCTTAAAGGATTTAAAATACATTATAATCCCACTAAAACTTGTAATATAGTGAAATGAAATGTTGGATTAAAGACTCAATGTGAAACAAATCCAAATTTGTCAACACCTTTTTGTTAAACAGAGGTAATTCTGCTGTCTGCAAACACACTCAGGACAGGCCCTGGCTGTGTTCTAAATACAGACTTTGTTACTCAACAGTGAGAGACCTTGATTTAGCACAGCTTTTCTCATGTATCACAATACAACTATATTGATATAGTATGAGTATTATCATATATTTTTACATTCTGAAATGTGTTGGACAGATAGATCTAAACCTGTAAGGTCACAAAGGCTCTCAAACAGACACTAACTCTTGGTAGCAGAACTCCCACTGACTGTCAACATCAGACAAGTATTATCACTTTATTAATTGTAGAAAATCAGAGAAACATACACTTAAGTGAAGGAATTAGAACCATACACCAGCACAAAGGCTTGGAATTAGTTATGAAATGATATTTTTCATTAACACTAGACTGTTAAATCTCAATTTGATCCCAAATGGATTATTAGAATCTCAAATAATTTCCTAAATGTGAGGCAAACTAAATTGAATATAAACATAATGGTGTATGCAACTTATCCTGTTTAACAAGTCATTGCTTTAACCACATTTTCAAATAAATAACATGCCCTCTTAAGCGTCTCATAATATTAGCTTTATCTCCATCCCTCACAAGGGAAGGTGTTTTACATTTATACAAATTAAAGGAATAAATATAGGATATTTTAATACAAAAAACAGTAAATCAAACAATCAAATGTCCATAGGATATATCAGGGTTTGTTGTTATATGTGACACAAAATAAAGGAAATACACCTCATAAATCTAAAGAGACAACACATAGTTTGATCATGGAACTTGTTAATGAATTTCATGTCAATTTTTTCATCTTATTTTGGTCATTAATGTAGGCTTCTGCTCTTCTTACTTTTATTCGTAATGAAATACCTATTGTGTAGTAGTTCGGAAAGCTCAAAATAAGGTACAGATAATAACCAAACAGAGAATATCACAAAATTGAAAAATGAAATGGGTAAAAATAACCAAATCATAACGAGAAAAAAGTGCTCTTTATAAAGAGAACCACATTTAACCTTAAGGGGGAGATTATATAATAATAGAGCTTGATATATATAGCACTTTTCATACAGCACGTGCTGCTCAAAGTGTTTTACAAAATGGCAGACATCACAAGTAAAAAATAAACAAGAAATTCCCCTCAGATCAGATGTGAAGACCTTTACAGATACATGCAGCAACATATAACATTTTAACAGGTTAAGAGACACAAGGAGGCAAAAGGTATACAATCATATTAATAAGGTAATACAATCAAGTAAATAATGATTCATCTCGGAAAGATAATAAATAATATAAGATAAAACCCTTTAAGATGAATAAATATATATATATATCAAAGTAGGTAAATAATAAAGACTAAAATACTTTAAAGGGCGGATGTCGCTAATAAAAAGCCAATCTAAAAAGATGTGTCTTTAGCTGTCGTTTAAACACGTCCACTGAGTCCTCTCTGATATTTCCTGGTGTTCCACAGTTTGGGAGCGTAGTGGATGAAAGCCTCACCCATTTTATTTTGGGGGACTTTAGGATATTTAAAAAGCTGAAGTGGACCTCAGGGCTCGTCCAGGGCAACACATCCTAGGGACATACAACGAGACTCTGTGAGATACGTGGCTGCCAAACCATTAAGAGCTTTAAAAACCACTAAACATTTTTTTAAATAAATTCTAAAAGACACTGGCAGCCGATGTAGTTCAGATAAAACAGGAGTAATGTGCTCTCTTTTTCTGGTTTTTGTTAAAAGCCTGCGGCGGAGTTCTAGATAAGTTGAAGCTTTTCCATTGATTTTTTTTGGAAGACCAGCGAAGAGTGCATTACAGTAGTCCAACTTACTTGATATGAATGCATGAGCTTTTCAGCCTTTGGTCGGTTTAAAAATGAGCGTGCTTTGGCAATATTACTTAGGTGAAAGAAGGCTGTCTTAGTCACCCTGCTTATATGAGGTATACAATTTAAGTCTGAATCTAATTTCTTTATATACTTGATATACTTTAAATACTTGATAAAGAAGGCATGCATCAGTACTACCATACATTTATTATGGCAGAAGATGACATGGTATTTTACATGCAGAAGGCAAAGAATATGTTGTACTGCATCTGGTTGTATTGTAGCATCATTTTTGGGGATTTTCTGTCCCTCAATTCTTTGCATGCATACATTTGAGAAAGAGGGTCAACCCAGTTGCAATTGTGCTTCTACATATCCATACTACATATGTGATGTAATAGGAGGAGACCTGAAACTAAAATGTATTCCCACATTGGGATTTAAAGAGAGCAATCTCTGAACTTAGATAAGTAGATACTGTGGAAGCTAAACCCAACAACAAATATATTATTTGTTTAATGTTCAAAATGGGTGTTGCAACATGCACAAATGAAACCTAAAAGGGACAAGGAATCAATCAGATCTTGCCACAGATCACATCAAATATATAAGAATATATGATAAAGTATTGCAAACTGTTTAGATTTAATGTTTAATTAGTGTTAATGTTATCTTTTAGACGCTTCATAACATGTCATTTGAAACAACAATTAGTTATTTTCAGGTTCAACTGAGACATCAAAATACAGTTACCATTTGTGCAAAGAGCTGTAAAGAGTAAATCATGTATGGAAAAGGACCAGTGGGGGTGGTAGATTCAACATGCAAAGGCTTTATTGTCATATGCACAGTACAGTGTAGACATGGCAATGCAAATCTTAAGTCCCAGGCTCCTCCAACATTGCAACATATTTATAGAGGACAAAAAACAATAAAACTGATAAAAAAACTAATTAAATTAAAATAGTGCAAAAAGAAACCGTAGAATCGATTAGAATAAAATAGTGCATTTTATGTTGCAAGACAAATGTGAGGTGAAGTAAACTTGATACATAAATAATAATAATAATAATAATAATAATAATAAAACATAAATAATAATTAAAGGTGGGGTAGGTAAGTTTGAGAAACCGGCTCGAGATACACTTTTTGTTATATTCCATGGAATGCTCTTAACATCCCGATAGCAATGAATATCTTAAGTGCTTTGACAAAAAATCCATACAAAAATGTCATCTGTGGAAGCCGTAGTATTGTAAAAAGCACGACCAATCATTTTAGCCGGCCCGGCCCGGCCCGGCGTTCGTGCGTGTTGGAGGAGGGGCTCTGTAAGGAAGTGGCAGATTTTTTCCGGTTGTGTATTTTCAAATTCTAGCGCACTCGAGCTGGTTTCTCAAATGTACCTACCCCACCTTTAATACAATAATCTCAATAATGCAGAGATTGTTTTAAGTGACCAAGCTAATGAAAGAGTCTATATAGATGTAAATAGAATAAGATGGACAAAAACAGAATGTACAATTGTTTATTGTAATGATATTTATTTGGACTCAGGCATTAAGCAGAGGCTGTCTGTTTCAAGACCCGAATCACCCAATTACGGGTGTGTTCAAGTTGGTGCATCACAAGATTCATGTAAGAAGTATTTAAAGGCAAAACACAAAAACATACATAGATTAAGTTATTTTAAAAGGTTTTCAGGTTATGCGTCGACTAAATACAGAAAAGTATACATCTTCTTGTCCTGCAATTTATGTTATTTCTAATGTTATTTGGTTAACATTTCTGAATAAAAACAATGTAGGCCTATTGTGGTGAAACTGCTGGTCATTCATCGTGACCTTGAGAATATATGTGATAAACAGTCAGAAGATAATGCTTTATTTTAAGAGTATGCAGAATACCAATACATGAGAGAAAGAAACAAGCATCTTTAACCTGTGTTAAATAATAAATAAAGTTAAAATCCTAGTCAGACATGTGTGGAGCCAAAACACCTAAGAAGCCTATTTAAAGTCTCTAATCTTCTGAGTCTAAAGTTTATTAAAGGTGTTTCTTGGAGCAGATTTTGTGAACTATTGTATTGTAATAGTCTTTAATGAGTGTAACAAATAACTCAAGTAATCAAGTTTCTCAAAAACAGCCCCCGATTTAAATGTTCCAACTGTTTGTGTGTTTTTTGTAAATGCGTTTCTGATGTGTCTTTTAAAGTTAAACATACGAAATTAAAAGACGCAAAATGTATAGATAAAAATCATAAAAGTGATATGATAAAGTATAGAGGAATACACTTTATATGATTGACGTGTTATCGGAAAAAATAAATGTACTGGCATATAGCCTACTGTAAATCACTCCAGTAGGAAAACGGCAGGTTACTTAGTTTTCTGAAGAAGAACAGATAGGCCTACATGTTATCAAAGTGTTACATTAAGTTAAATTATCCTAAATGAGTGAAGTGTAAAAGAAAACATACCGACTCTCTATCAGAACCTGAGTACAATCCCACGACTCTTTTGAGTGTGTTTGCAGAGACAAAACTAACCTCTGTTTAACATTAACATATTTATATTTGTAAACTTTGTTTAGGTTAGGTCTTTAACCAAACATCTTATTTCTATGCCCAACTAGTTTAAGTCGAATTTGAAAGTATTTTAAAGCATTTAAGAGGGAAATTAGAGAGGAAAGTCACATATTTATGACTCACACGGCAGCATTTGAGGGAGGTCGAAAGGCTTCCCATTAAAATAATAACACAATATTGAGGTCAATTTCACTTTTACATGAAGATAAACTCCTTTGCTATCGTTTAAGGTGAAGTTTACAATATATGGTTCCCTCCAGGTGTGATTTTATTACATTTGTTCGTGAAGAGAAAACACAAAGTGGCACAGTATGCCTGCTGCTCCTGTGAGACAGGCTGAGATTGAGTCTCTACGGTTCTCATGGTGTGTTTAAGTTCCGCTCTATGCTGGGATTTCTCTATCAGTCTCACCAAGACCAGAGAATCTACTTTGAAAGCAACATGGCAGAATCCGCTCCCGCTGCCGCCGCACCGGCCAAATCCCCGAAGAAGAGAGCCACCAAGCCGAAGAAGGCAGGCCCCAGCGCCGCTGATCTCGTGCTGAATGCCGTCACCGCCTCCAAGGAGCGTAAAGGGATTTCCTATGTCGCCCTGAAGAAGGAGCTGGCCGTTAAAGGCATCGACAACGCCAACCAGGTGAAACGCGCCGTGAAGAAGTTGGTGGAGAATGGAGCCCTGGTGCAGGTCAAGGGATCCGGAGCTAGCGGCTCCTTCAAGGCAGCCAAGCCCGCCGAGAAGCCCAAGAAGGTAGCGAAGAAGCCCGCAGTCAAAGCCAAGAAGCCGGCAGCAGCAGCGAAGAAACCCGCCGCTAAGAAGCCAGCCGCCAAGAAGGCAGTAACACCCAAGAGGGCGAAGAAGCCTGCTACTCCTGCCAAGAAAACCCCCGTGAAGATCACTAAGAGCCCGAAGAAGAAGGTGGCGGCCAAGAAGGCAGCACCCAAGAAGGCAGCGACCCCCAAGAAGACCGCAACCCCCAAGAAAGCTGTGAAGAAGGTGGTTAAACCAGCTGCCAAAGCAGCGAAGAAGGCACCAGCCAGGAAAGCAGCGAAGAAGTAAACAGATCATCTACTTCATCTACAAAAGGCTCTTTTAAGAGCCACCCACATACACCAAAAGAGCACTTCTCCTGTTTTAATATGACATGTTTATATTTTGCAACACCAGAGTACCTTGTTTTACAAGAAGTTAATTAACTGATATAAAGATGACTTGTATGAAACATGACTAACATGTTACCTGATATACTACATTCATCTATTTCCTCTTAGTACAATACATTTTTATTATATTGTTATAAAGACATCTACTTACATATTCTCTAAAACATTATCCCTTACATGTATATCATCAGCCTATCATAACAACCTAGTGAGGCTGTCCAACAACAATCTCTGACCCAAACCATGTTCTGAACAGTGAATATGAACTGCTACCATCTAATCGGAGATACAGGGTCCCACGATTCAATAAAGTCAGACTGAAGCACTCCTTTGTGCATCAGTCAATCCTCACAGTAAATACAGAGCTACATCCCAGATCAAATGCACGCTGAAGGCTCTTTGAGCAGCTTTTCTCTCACTGATTGTGCTGTTATGTTAAATGTTTGTTGTTTGTGTTTCATGTATTTTTGTCTGGATATTTGTCTGTTGATGTTGGACATGGAGCTGCTGTGACGCAAGTCAAATTTCAGTCTTGATCTGACAAATAAAGTAATATCGTATCGTATCGCATTGTACATAAGAGAAATTAAAAGACTAGAAATAAAACATCCAGAGAACAAGGAGATGTAACAGCTAAACAAGGAGATGTAACAGCTAAACGGACAAATTTAGACCGTTTTTTTGGTCATACATCGTCCTCGAAATCGAGCGCTAACGTTAGCAATAGGCGCGTTCACACCGGAGTACTTTTCACCGTACTTTTCGCGTTTAGTTCCGTTAGTTCCCCTTATGTCGCGTTCACACCAAAAAGAGCACTTAATCCCGGGAACTTTTACCCCCATTTTTAGTGCCTGCTGAGAGATGGTACTTTCCTGGGGGAAAAAAGTGCCCCAGTTCTGATTGGCTGGGCGAATTGCAAACCACGCCCCGTAAAACTTTGAAATGTTTTGTAGAGCCGCCATTTTATTATCCTCGCTTTAGCATTATTAGCATTAGCATTCGCCCAGCGCACAAACACAGAGAGACTAATTTATGGCAACACAAAATAAAACATGGGAGCGGTGGAGATGAGGAGGTGTCGGCGTTCTGGCGATTTACTCTGAAGGCTTCAGTAGAAGCTGCTGGGAGTCCCAGCAGCTTCTACTGAAGCCAGTCCCCAACTTCGGGGACTCCGGGTGGCAGTATACGCCGTGAAGTTGTTTGCGGCCTGCCAGTAAACCCAAAGCAGAAGAAGACGAAGTGACGTCAGCGGCTCATTTGCGTAATCTTCCCTCAGGGAATTTATTCCGGTGTGAACGCGGGGTAATAAGTGCCGGGGCACTGAGTGCCGGCACTGAGTACGGCAAAGTACTTGGTGTGAACGCGGCTATTGTTGACGTGCAGCGGCAGCCGGAGCCGGAGGCTATCGATAGCTCACCTGCCTCACCACCATCATTGCCATCTAGCTCCACAAGTGAAGCTGTATCCGTGCCGTGGCTGTGGCTGCATGTGCAACCTTCTTCTCCAGCCAGCCAGGAGGAGAGGCTGGATTTGGCTGTGCCCGGCGGTGGTCCAACAATTCCCCCAAGGGCCCCAACCGATAGGGGACTCTATGGAGCTATTGAGACCCCCGACGCCAAGATCAAAAGCTATATTATAGCAACCGGTCTATGTAGGCCTACCGGCCCATTCCCCAGAGACAAACATCAAGGAAACAGGTTTAATCCTCTTCTTAGTTCACTGTGCTGTTGTCAGGCTGTGGTGGTCTGAGGCCAGGGTAGGCTGTTGTCAGCCTATACATGTGGCGCTTCTGAGTGGTTGTGTATAGAGAGGCGAAGTCCCTCCCTTTCCGGGGGAGCTCCATGGGACCTTATTTCGGAAAAAGTATGTATTGAAGTCAATGGGGAGAGAAAGATTATCTTTCGATCCCGTTTGACTTCAATACATATTTTTTCCAAAATAAGGTCCCATGGGTCGGAAGTAGATGGGCGGGACTTCGCCTCTCTATGTCCGTGCGTGTGTGAGCGCATCAGCGTGCGCTTATGTTTGGGGCGATGGGGGGAGGGGGCCCCAAAACAATATTTGCACCGGGGCCAATCACAACCTTGTTACGCCACTGATAAGGCACCTCTTGTTGCTAGAGAACTATTATTTTGTGCGAACCTAAACTGAAAATATCTGGAAGAGGCAAGACCGGAGGAAAAGCCTGAGCAAAGGCCAAGGCTGAAGTCGAATAGTCCATTTAGCTAAAAAATACTTGTGTTTCAAAAGAACTAAAACTGGAAATACAAAAAATAATACAATTGAGATGTTTAACAAACTCTGACATCAAATTATGGGAAACATTAAAAATTAGGTTAAAACGTATTTTCAAATGTAAATGTAGAGAATTAAATAAAGCAAATAATATTAAATATGAATCATTAATCAAACAATATATTCATTTAAAGCAGATTAAAGTTAAAACTAAAACGGTAAAAGAAAATATATCTAAATTAAAAACTGAAATTGATCAATTAAACCAGGAATCATTATATAATATTCATACACCATCTGAAATAGATCAAAGTGGCAACTTGGCACAAGCCATTAAAACTAACCAAAAGAAAATTCAAAGAAAATTCATCAAATGTATACAAAAATCAAGAAGGTTGTATTGTGTATAATGAAAAACAGAAACGAGAAGTGATAAGAGATTTATGTTCTGAAGCATATAAAAAAATAGACATTGAAACGGACTGTGTTAAAACTCTTTTGGGAACTATCCCTCCGTACAACATCCAAGACTTTGATTTCCTTCTCGGTGAAATTAGAAAAGACGAGGTGATCCAGGCGGTAAAAGAGCTGAATGTTGGTAAGAGCCCCGGTCCTGATGGCCTGCCCACTGAGTTTTATCAACTATTATCTGATGATGTTTTAAACTTACTAACCTCTATGTTTAATGAAGGTCTCAGCAGTGGTTGTATGGGGGACTCATTTTATGAAGGTGTCTTGACTCTACTATATAAAAAAAACGATGAAACTGATATAGATAATTACAGACATTTAACTATAATGAATACTGATTATAAGATACTAGCAAAAATAATAATGAATAGATGAACAGATATACTAGATAAAATAATAGATAAAGAGCAAACATGTGCTATAAAAGGTCGCCTTATGTGGGACAACTTATCAATTTTAAGAGAAATCATAAATAAACTAAAAGAAGAAAAAGGTTTTTTTATTATTGGACTTGATCAAAAAAAAGCCTTCGACTATTTATCCAGAGATTACTTATGGTCGGTGTTGAAGGCCTACGGATTTCCTGAAGCCTTCATAAACATGATTAAGTGTCTGTATTTTAAATCTTGTGTCTGTGTAAATGTAAACAGTGTGTTAACAAATGCATTTAATGTTGAAAGACGGTTAAGCAGGGGTGCCCTCTACGCGCAGTTCTATACGTGCTAGCCATAAGTCCATTAATTAAAATAATAAACAATGACAGGTTAATATCAGGAACACCAGTTGGCCATGCGCCCAAAATAACTGCCATCGCCTATGCAGACGATGTCACTGTTATTATAAAAAACCAACAAGAAATGGATGTTCTAACAAACCACCTAAACTTATATGAATTGGCATCAGGAGCTAAATTAAACCACAACAAAACTGAAGGTGTTTGGATCGGCACCGACGATGCCAAACGCGACATCAACATTCAAGTGAAAAAAGAAATTAAAATACTTGGAATAACTATTTGTAGCGACAACTGTGCTGAACTCAATTGGGAGAACAAACTAAGAGAAGTCAAAGAACAAGTTAAACAATGGGAGAATAAAAATACAAATTATAAATCAAGAATAAACATAATAAAATCATTCATACTTAGCAAGATCCCTTTTCTAGCAAACATTTTCCCCCCACCTACCCAAATAATTATGCAATTAAACAAACAGTGTGTCAATTTGCTGTGGGGTACAACAAGGGAGGTTACTAAATGTAATTTGTTATTTAAAAGTAGGGAATATGGAGTCCTGGGAGCCATAGACCTGGGCATTAAACTAAAAATGACCTTTGTAAAAAACATCTCGGCTGCAATAAATAGGAAAGCACCTTGGGTTGAGGATGGAAAAATGGGATGGAACAAAAGAAGAGGCAGAGCTAGAAATGGACCATATTACAAACTAGTTTATGGTGACTTCATAACTGAACTTCAGCATTTAGAGATTAATTGGATCGGATTACCGAATAGAGTCATTTTTAAAATGGTAAATTATTTCAAATATGGAGGTTATATAACATACAAAAACACCTGACGAAGGTAACGAAGTCTTGAAATTAGTTAAAAGGAAACAATTATCGGAGAGCATGAGAGACGTGAGGTGGCTGATATCGGTTAACAGACTTGCCGTCAGAGTTGTGGTCTCATGGAGCTGCTATGTGAAAACTAGAACATGCCCCATGATTAACTGTGAGGAAGACGAAACTTTACAGCACCTCCTCATGGACTGCTACAGAGCCGAGGAGGTGTGGTCGCTCCTACGGGGCATCGGTTTGGAGTTCAATGTAGAATATGCCTCAATTATGTATTGTATTCTGGATGAGGGGATGGACATAAAACACAGGGAACTTTTTCAGCTGGTAATTTGTATCACATGTATGAAAATCTGGAAAACAAGGTGCAAGATGATACTAAATCAGACGATAATAAACAGTGGCACCATCGTGAAACAAATACTTACTGAACTAAGGAGAAGAAAAACTCTGGACAAATCCCAGACTCTGCCATGGGGCATTTTGAGTCTGTGACCGAACTGAGTCTCATTGGAATATAAACGTGCTCTCTTTATGTTATTTATATATGTATGCATTTTGTGTTATGTGTATTATTAATGTAACTTTTGTATATCATGTACTGCCCAAATAATTTAAAATAAAGTTTTCTAAAAAAAAAAAAGGGACTAGGCAAAGGAGGCGCTAAGCGCCACCGTAAAGTGCTCCGTAATAACATCCAGGGCATCACAAAGCCCGCCATCCGTCGTTTGGCTCGCGGAGTGAAGCGTATCTCCGGTCTGATCTACGAAGAGACCCGAGGTGTGCTGAAGGTGTTCCTGGAGAACGTGATCCGTGATGCCGTCACCTACACCGAGCACGCCAAGAGGAAGACTGTGACCGCCATGGATGTGGTGTACGCTCTGAAGAGGCAGGGCCGCACCCTGTACGGCTTCGGAGGATAAACTCATACTGACTGAATCACACAAAGGCTCTTTTAAGAGCCACCCACTTTACTTAAAGGGGACCTCTCATGCAAAATGCACTTTTGTACGTCTTTTATACATGAATATGTGTCCCCGGTGTGTCAGAAAACACAACCCTCTCTTTTCCTCCATACCCAAATCTCTAAAAACGGGGCTGCAACGGAGTTGATACAGATTTGAAATTGTTCTGACGTCAGAAACAGATAGCTCCGCCTATATGGGCAACTCTCCACCTATCAGGGGAATGGGGGGTTGGACCACGGCCACGGCCATTGCCGTGAAAGCGCTGGAGACGCTGTAGTACATATGCCAGGCCTGTAAGTGGTGCTGTAGTGTGCCACAAAAGCAGCGAAGAAGACTTCTCACAGAATCAGCCCTTGCAAAAACAGGGCTGGAAAAGAGCAAATAGAGCGAAATGAGGCATGGCTAAAATGCATGATCTGTTTGGTATTTTGAAAAAAAAACTTCACAGACATGTTTTATATGGGTATGGCCCTACAATATATTATTCAAATATAGCATGATAGGTCCACTTTAAAGAGGCTACTCATTTTACAATATTTTAAGAGTGACTCTTATTGTACACAACAATTTGGAATCTGAGTGGTGCCGTTTGTAATATTACGTTATTGGCTGATTTATTCCTGTATGTTAGTCATTTCGTTATAGATGTTTGTTTTGAGTGTAGTGTGATACTATTGCACCACTGTACAGTATTATTTTGGTATGGTAGTACTTAGTCCCTGGTGAGAGTACATCGATAACCTAAACTCGGTGCGTGCGCATGCTCAGTATCGAGTTATCAATATATGTTAATCCTACACTGTAACAAATAGCTGTAATAGTAAACTTGTTTATAATTATTAGTCCTGAGATATATGTATATATGAACAAGTCCTGAAGTGTACACACTGTAGTATTCGTGTTTGAACATCATAGTCGATAATGTTGTATACATCTATTGCTGAGTGGACACTGCTGCACTTGCAGTGTGTCATTTCATGATAAGACACTTGCATCTAACTGTGGGCTCTCTATAACATACAGTTTAGTTTAAACAATGTTCTTCAAGATGTTACTATTTACATGCTTATCTAATCTTGAAATAGTGCTGTATAATAGTTTGTGCCATGTATGTTTTAGAACTACTAAACTAACTCCTAACGGTATAATATACAATGGTCACATTAAATAACTGCTAATTGGCTAAGAGATAATAACTTCATTAATATATGTACCTAGATGTACCTAATTTCTTAAAATGCTAATACAAAATAAATAAAGAACTGTTAGAAAGACAAATGTGTTAATATTTAATCCACTACAATAGAGCCACTATTTTCGTTCTGCTCCAAACATTTGTTGGTGAACACTGACATCTGGTGGATAAAGGCTGGAACGAAATATAACCAGTTGTATTCATTTCAATGTGCGTGTGGGCAAAAGATACAATTGAGTGCTTAAATGTTACGGTACGCTATTGATCGGTGAACTGCAGATACCTGCCAATAAGTAATACTGATATAGTGTAGTGTAAACTACATTAAACATTAATGATGGGTCCAACAAACGTTGTGGCTTTATGCATGTGGACAGACAGATGTAGAAACCACACCGCTATTCATTTGAGAATGTGATGATTAACCTGCTGGATGTACGAAGGAAAGTGTGAAAAGGAGTTTGCTTTAGTTTAAATAAAGCTTTACTTTAGAGGCTACAACCCAACAAATACAAATTATATCATTATTAGTAATTTAGGGTTATGTTTCAAGTGTATATTGCTCTATAATGTGGGTGTTTTTAGTTGAGTGACTTGGTATATGTAATATATGACATGTTGTATATGTTGTACAACTCAATACATAGGGCAAGGGGGGAGATCACTGTTCTGTGCCATTAAGCATTTCTGTAGTGAAGAGGGGAATGTTCTTTAGTTGGAAGTGGGTGGCTCTTAAAAGAGCCTTTGGGGTGTTTGTTGAAGCGGGATCAGGGTGTTCACTTCTTGGCAGCCTTCTCGGTCTTCTTGGGCAGCAGCAC
Source organism: Trematomus bernacchii (assembly GCF_902827165.1). Lineage (NCBI taxonomy): Eukaryota > Metazoa > Chordata > Actinopteri > Perciformes > Nototheniidae > Trematomus > Trematomus bernacchii. Next base: position 285,317 of record NW_022987671.1, on the reverse strand, counting down.
AGCCTGGATGTTGGGCAGCACACCTCCCTGAGCAATGGTCACTCCTCCCAGCAGCTTGTTGAGCTCCTCGTCGTTGCGGACGGCGAGCTGCAGGTGGCGGGGGATGATACGGCTCTTCTTGTTGTCCCGGGCGGCGTTTCCAGCCAGCTCCAGGATCTCAGCGGTCAGGTACTCCAGCACAGCGGCCAGGTACACCGGGGCTCCTGCACCGACACGATGGGCGTAGTTACCCTTCCTCAGATGCCTATGGACACGGCCGACGGGGAACTGGAGCCCGGCACGGGATGAGCGAGTCTTGGCCTTCGCCCTAACCTTTCCTGCACCTTTGCTTTTTTTTTTAACTTTCATCTGCTTTAAATGAATGTATTGTTTGATTAATGATTCATATTTAATATTTTTTGCTTTATTGAGTTCCCTACATTTAAATTTGAAAAAACATTTTAACCTACTTTTTAATGTTTCCCATAATTTGATGTCAGAGTTTGTTAAGCATCTCAATTGTATAATTTTTTGTATTTCCAGTTTTAATTCTGTTGAAACACAAGTATTTTTTAGGCACTGTGTGTTCAGTTTCCAGAAGCCTCTAGTGCAGGGGTGGGCAATTATTTTTTCCATGGGGCCACATGAGAAACTGAAAATATTGTGGAGGGCCGGGCCAAAAGGCTGAACTCAATTCTGCATAATATTAATTGTATTTCTTTATAAAAAGCAGTAAATAACATTGTTTTGACAAGCTGGTAAGAGTATATGTTATAGTTAAGCAATGAAAAAGTGAGGTTGCCTTACAAAAAAATGTCATTTATTAAATCAAATTTCCCAAAACAATGGTAAACAAAATGAACGTTTTTCACCATTTGTGACTCATATTAGTGAACATTTTCAGTCACATTCACTCAAACACATTTTGAGTTTGATTTACTGTTGGAAAGAGGTTCTTAGCATTCTAAAGACATCACAATATTGTCTTTGTACTCCAAATATTAAGGAAGATACATCATATTGAACTGTCACTAAACATCACTGAACTGTGATTTTGAGAAAAAGGCTTCCAAAGAAAGTGTCCCAGTTCACTGCTAGTTGGTGCCTTTACATGCCAACATTTGTAGTCTAACCACCTCATTTGGTGTTTTTAAGTTCTCTTTTCTTGTTCAGTGAGAGAAATCTAGTCTCTGCTGGGCTTTAACGAGTGCATCAAAGTCAGGTTGAATGTCTGAGGTGGAGATGCGAAGCACAGCTGACAGATGATCATCAGTGAGAGAGGATCTATACCTGGATTTCGTAAACTTCATAATTGAAAATGTTTGTTCACATATGTAGGTCGAGCCAAAGAGAACCAACATCTTCTGAGCATGTCTCCTCATGTTTGGAAAGTTCTCCTCCTTGAGAGAAGAGTAGAAATCCAGCAGAGATCCTGACTTAAAGTGCTCTGCCAGTACTGCATCAGACTGCAGGTCGATGAGTTCCAGCTGAACATCACTGGGTGCATTATCCACACTGCAGGTAAAGGGAGAGGAAATCAGGTGCATTTCATCCTCGATTTTTCTGAGATCTTCAAATCGCCTCGAAAACTCACCATGCAATGCTCCCAACATGGATGAGTACCTGCGGAGGTGATCAGCTGATGGTGTGACTTCTTTCAGGGTTTGCATGTGAGTGAGATTGTTGCTCTCCAGTTGGCTTGAAAGAAACTGCATCTTTGTCATGAAAGCCTTCACCAGGCTGTGCATTTCATGAACAAAAAGGCCCTTGCCTTGCAGTTTGGTATTCAGTTCATTCATCAGTGCAGTCACATCAACAGCAAATGCAAAATCTGCCATCCAGTCCTCATCTGAGAGCTCTGGGAAGTCTTTGCCTTTCTTCTCACAAAACTCTCGAATCTCTGCTTTCAGGTCCCAAACTCTTTTTAGCACTTTGCCCAGGCTGAGCCATCTGATAGCTGTGTGGTAGCCGATGTCACAATGCTCAGTCTCATGCTCCTCCAAAAGTGCGATAAACTGTCTGTGGTTCAAAGCTCTTGCCCTGATGAAGTTTACTATTTTAGTAACAACATCAATAACATGGTTAAGTTTTAGCACTGACTTGCACAACACATGTTGGTGTATAATACAATGCAAAAAGACCAGTTTCTGATCCGCGTCAATTTCAGTCACTTTATCTTGCATACGTTTCAAAAGTCCGACATTATTTCCGGTAAGATTTGGACAACCGTCCGTTGTGACACCTGCCAGTCTGTCCCATTTCAGTCCCAGCGTGTCCATGCACTCGTTTACCTCCGTGAACAGATCGCTCCCTGTCGTCGTCCCTTTCATCGACCGCATTGCTGCCAGCTCCTCCGTAATCTTGAAGTCCGGTGTTATCCCGCGGACGAATACGAGTAACTGGGCTGTGTCGCGGACATCACAGCTCTCGTCCAAAGCCAAGGAGAAAAAGTCGTAACTTGCCACTTCACGTTGCAGCTGAAGCTCCAGATTCCCCGCAATGTCCTCGATCCTTCTAGTCACGGTTCGCCTGGACAGCGGGACTTGCTCAAATGCGGCTTTTTTTTCAGGGCATATTAGTGCTGCAGAGTCCACCAAGCACTCTTTGACAAACTCCCCCTCCGAGAACGGCTTACTGTTTTTAGCAATTTTGTGGGATATCACAAAGCTGGTCATGGTTGCTGCATCACTGGATGTGTGAAGCTTGGTAAAAAAGCCTTGCTGCTTTTGCAGCTTAGCTAGCAAAGCTTCCGATGTCCGCGCCCTTTCAGCGTCAGTCAAGTTTTTATATTTCTCCGCGTGTTTCGTCTCGTAATGTCGACTCACATTGTACTCCTTAAACACGGCGATCTGCTCCCCGCAAACTAAACACACGGTTTTACCTCCGACTTCAGTAAATAAATACTTAGCAGTCCAATTTTTGTTGAAAACCCTGCATTCAGCATCTACCTTTCTTTTTTTAGCGGACATTTTTTTGAGGGCTAAAGTCGTCTTGTGACAAGGATCCAATAATGTGCACGTCTTGATATACGTATTGCGTCATTATGCACGTGAATAAAAAACAACTTCAAAATAAAAGCAATGCAGCTTTAGTCCATGCATGAGGTAAAGTTAGAAAATATGTTTATTTTGTAATTTCCAATTAGCCTTACACGGGCCGGTCAGAGTCAACCAAAGGGCCGTATGTGGCCCGGGGGCCGTACGATGCCCAGGTCTGCTCTAGTGGAAGGGGCTCCGGAGGACAACGACGTTTGGACCAAAAGATGATCCGAAAAGTCACTAAAAATGGTTTTATAGGTTGTAACAGAGAAGTGATTAGATACATACATCCTGTCTATACGGGTTTTTGTCGTTTTATCGTATCTCGTAAAATCTATTCCTGCGGGGTTAAGTGAGCGACAGACATCGATGAGGCCTGCATCGCTGCAGATTTCTTTCAGCAGTTTTCCTTCCGCCCTCAATTTAAAAACAGCTGTACTACACCTATCTATATCTTCCGTTACTGTATTAAAATCTCCACCTAATATAATTTTATAACCCACTGTTAAAATTTCTCTAAGTTTTCTAAATATTTGTAACTTATTTGTTGCGTCAGGGGCAGTATAAATATTAATAAGTCGATATTTTTCATTTTTATAAAAACAATCCACCATAAGCAGCCTTCCTGGAATTATGTCCCTTCTTCTAATAATAGTAATGTCCCTTTCCTTGAAGAAAATGCCAACTCCATCAGCTCTGCTATCTCCGATGGAGATAATACATTCTCCTTTGTGCCACATTTTACATACATCGTCAACATCCCCGGTGGTATTCAGTAACCCCTAGATTCCACCGGGTCCGTCTGCGGCGCGTTACGGGCGCGTCGCGGTTTTGGTCCGGCCTCCTCCGGCGTCATACCCTACCAGGCGCGTTTCAGAAGCATTTCAGAAGCGGAGAGTCTTGCCTGCCGGCTCGCAGTTTTTGTTGATTTGGGCATATTTCCTGGACAGGCTACTTTGTACAGACAAAGTTAATAATAACTGTAATATTCCAGTTATAAACGACATGAATCAAAGATGTGTTGCTGTATTTTAGTGGTAAAAAAAATGCATTCATCATCATAATTATTCTATATATATAATTTACACAGTGCCTGTAAACCGGAGGAGAACGCTGGCATTTCTCCTCCTACTTGAAAGACTACGGAGGGATAGGGTCTGCAAAATTAGTTTGTGTGTGTGTATATATATAGGTCTATATAGCTCTGAACGTTCCACTTCCTGCCTGCCCGACCTTACGTTACGGCTGCGCCGCGACAAAAATAGGATTCGATCCTAATTTTAGAAAAGCCCTGCGCCGAGCCGCTTCTGGGACGCTTCTGGGACGCGTCTGAGCCGTAACGCGCCACGTGTGGTGGAATAGCACCCATTGACTAGAGTGGCCGCGATCACCTTGAGCACCGCGGCGCAGCCGTAACGCGTCCGTAACGCGTCCGTAACGCGCCGCAGACGGACCCGGTGGAATCTAGGGGTGAGGCGCCGTTTACACGAGGAGAAAACTGCTTGTATCTGCATAGTTTCGCGTGCGTATAGCCCTATTATTTACACGAGGCCGATAGAAACTGACCCCACAAACGATAACGGGTCCCAAGGTGGATAGATTTGCAAACGAAACGCTCTGGGGGGTCAACCGAGTCCGTGTAATCACCTCTATACGAATATTTCCTGAAAAAATAGCGATAGCCCCACCTCTCCACACCTCTCCTGCTCACTGCTGTAGCAACTATCAAAAATAGCTGTGTTAATTAAACGCACAAGGGGTTCTTGAATGAAATAATATTATAAAAGGCAAACCAGAATTGTTAACGCCCAATATACTCCTTAAACAAAATAAACAGAGTCAGATTTCATGCATTGATCCATTATATTGACAAAGGAGCGATCTCACCCGGTGTTTGTAGAGAATATCTCTCTTTCTGAGCGCGTCCTCTCCACGGAGACGTGCTTCTTGGTCGGTCGATGCAATATCCACAGATTCGGTTTCTTTCAGTTAACTTCCCCGTTGCATTTATCCATATGCTGAGGAAATTACTATATCCCGCTGAATACCAGCAATCGCCACACACACTTCCTCCTGTCAGTAGCTACTGCTACTGACCATGCTACAGATATTAGTGCAAAATCTACAGCTCCTCTACCACAACCATCAGCAACAAGTGGACATGGAGAATTACATGAACTACATGTTGCTAAATACACCGCGGGGCTTAAACAGAAGGGTAGCCATGGCAACATTGCTGCGGGGCTGCTCGGGCTGCTCTTCTTCGCTGCTTTTGGTGTATTTTGGCGGAAGTTACAGCGCCACTTACAGTCCCGGCATATGTACTACAGCGTTTCCAGCGGCCTCGTTTGAACAGACACGTTAAATGAAACAAATGCACGTGAACGGAAGACTTTTTTGAATACGCATACTGTGCATAAACGCAAACGTTCCCGTGTGAGCGGGGCCTAAGTTCCTGCGTAAAGAGGAAATCATAGTTAGTGTCCAATAAATATTTCATTTTCCTCTCTCGAAAGTTCTTAGACTGAATACCACGTACATTGCAAGTAGCGACGTTTATGAAGCTCATGTTGGTTTTATATTGTCTCTAAATTAGCCCGTTTTTCTATTTTGTTCAAGTTTCTGCTTGCAGGTCTCTTTTTTTTAGAGACCTCAAACGGGGCTTCCCTCTGAGCCTCACACGGGGGGTCTGGATAATCCGGAGTCTGTGAAAAAGACCCCGAGTGACTCTCAGGGGGCGAGTAGAGGGGCATGTTGACTCGCTGACCAGCTGTAAGGCTGTCAGGGCTAGAGTCAGATCCTGGGCTTTCGCTCACACTCTCATAGTATTTATCATCTTCAATCTCACTGTCAGAGCTGTACTCACTCTCTACATCACTGTCAATGGTTAGTTTGCCTTCACCTGACAGGGGTGGAGAGTCGTCTTCAGGAGATGAAGGCTGTTGATCATCAGGGAGAGGGACATCCTTGCTGGCAGGACGACGATCAGGCTGCTGCTGGGCTGAAGGACGAGGACCAGGACCAGGCTGCTGCTGGGCTGAAGGACCGGGACCGGGACCGGGCTGCTGCTGGGCTGAAGAACGAGGACCAGGACCAGGCTGCTGCTGGGCTGAAGGGCCGGGACCGGGACCGGGCTGCTGGGCTGAAGTACGAGGACCAGGACCAGGCTGCTGCTGGGCTGAAGGACCAGGACCGGGACCGGGCTGCTGGGCTGAAGGACGAGGACCAGGCTGCTGCTGGGCTGCAGGTCGAGGGCCGGGACCGGGCTGCTGGGCTGAAGGACCGGGACCGGGCTGCTGCTGGGCTGCAGGTCGAGGACCGGGTCCGGGCTGCTGGACTGAAGGACCGGGCTGCTGCTGGGCTGCAGGGCGGGGCTGCTGCTGGGTGACTGAAGGAGGACCAGGCTGCTGCTGGGTAACTGAAGGAGGGCCAGGCTGCTTTTGGGCTGCAGGACGAGGCTGCTGCTGGGTTTTTGCCTTGTTTACATAAGAAGATGGGCAGTTGAAGAAGTTGTGTCCAATCTTTCCACACAGGTTGCAGAGACTGTCTGAATTGCAGTCTTTAGCCTTGTGGCCCAGTTCATTGCATCTCCAACATTTCACTGTGGTGCATTTTCTGACCTGATGGTCAGCTGAGTTGCAGATGAAACAGGTGACGGATTGCCCTGGATAAATTATTCTGCCATTATAGGGGCCGAGAGATATCGAATTTGGGAGATTTTGGATCTCACCATCACTGTTTCGATTCATCTTAATTTTGTATTTTCTCACTCCATACCATATCCCAAATGTATCTACTGGTTTGTATTTGCTGATTATATTTCCATATCTCTTCAAATAGGTCTCAACATCATGGTCTGGAATACGGCCAGTCCAGAATTTAACAATGATGTTTGAGATGTCCATTTGAATGGAAGATTCGAAAGTCCAGTCTTTCCACTTGGGATCTGAGGATTTAGTTGTGAGAACGTCTCAGTGGAGTTTCTAGCAAAAAGCAGAGTTCAAACTCCTTTCTGTTTGGCAGTGCTATGAAGGAATATACATCATTTGTATTGATCCAGCAGGTATCAAATAACAGTGATTCTCCAACATATTCACGACTAGGGGGTTCTCCTGAGCCTGTGAAGTTCAGGCGAACCCAAAACTGTCCACATTTTGAAGCAAAAGATGGCACGCTTCCAGGGAGAGACATTTTTTTTTTTTTTTTTTTTTTTTGTATATATATACAGGGGTGCACATAACTGGTACGCAGGTACGCATGCGCGGCAACAATCTGAAATGCGTACCGTCACTTGTGTCACAAAGCGCATTTGCGTACCGACGTACTTGTGAAGCTTTTCCAGAAGGCGGTTATGGCGCGTTTCCACTACACGGCCTCGCTCGGCCCCGCTCGGTATGGCTGGGCCTCGTTAGGACTGGCTCACTTTATGGCGCATTTCCATTACAGTTTAGGAACTGGGGCAGTATCTATAGTAACGCAGTGTAGGCGGAGCCGTGACGTGATCTTCAGAAAACCCCAGAAAAACAACACAGCCGTTAGCTGTTAGCACTCAGAGCTCACAGCTCCTCATATATGTTCAGAAACTAGACAAAAGTTAAACAAGTACAAACCACATACTGCCTGTGTCATGGTGAATACAGTCGCTGCTTTATTTATGTCTGTATAGGCCGTTGTTGTGAGTGTGGACGGTCGGAGCATATACTGCGTTAGCTTAGCCAATCTCCATTTAGAAAACAAGCATTTTAAAAGGTTTTTCCCCTGCCGTCTGTCTGCAGACTTGACAAAGCATTAATTCATGGTTTTTACTAACCGGTATCAATATGTTGTTACTTCGGCATCATTTTGAAACGTGTATTACAATTAAATCACGGTCAAATATGTCCATCTTGTTGTAGTTGTAGCCCCCTTTCCAGAGATGCTCTCTCTAGTTTAGCATACTCAGCCCGACTCAGCCTCGTTGTCTCTGGCCCTAGACCCGCGATTTTATGAGGCCAGAAAAACTGTGAATTAGGACCCGCCGGCCGGTACTAGGCCAAGTGGAAACGCAACCAAAGACGGGCCGCTGACGTCACAGCCCTCTTAAACCGTGCTCCGCGCTGTAGTGGAAACGCGCCATTAGATCACCGGACGACAGAGTCGGTCTCCGTGTGCACAGACAGGGCTGCTGTTAACGTCGGTCTGTACAGCAGCCCTACGTGATCCGCGGTCATGAAGCTCTGTACTCCACTACCACCCCCCCCCCCCCCCGTTGACAATCGCGAAGCGCTGTACTCCACTACCACCCCACCCCCCCCCCGTTGACAATCGCGAAGGTACTCATCTGAGTACCTCACTGAGAAAGTTGTTTGCACCCCTGTATATATATATATATATATATATATATATATTTTTTTTGTATTTTTTCACCCTATTTCACCTCCTTCCTTTCCTCTTCGAGTCATTTTGAGTCTGTTGGAAAGGGTCGTTCAGAACGAAACTTAAAAACGGTCAACTATAGTTACGGGCATTTTCCAGCACCTGCACCTTTTCCGCGACCAGACATTTTCTATGTTATTGTTCTTCGAGACTCCGGTCTTGCCTCTTCCTGACATTTTCTGTTTAGGTTAGCAGAAAACACCTTTTCAGCGACCAGACATTTTCTATGTTATTGTTCTTCGAGACTCCGGTCTTGCCTCTTCATGACATTTTCTGTTTAGGTTAGCAGAAAACACCTTTGCCGCGACCAGACATTTCCTATGTGATTATTCTTCGACGTTAAGAAGAAAGTAACTATCACAGTTCTCACCAGTTTATATAGGAGCGCAGCTGTACGCTCATTGGTCAGATTGATCCGTAACTGTGATCGTCCAATCAGAAAACAGGTCGGTCGGTCTGCCTGAATTCTTTTCAGAATGAGACTGAATTTTCTGAAATTGTTTTCACCCGTTCACAGATGAATATAAACTCCTGTAATGTAAGAAGCGAAAGTCTCAATGTGCAGATAACATTAAGACATTCAAAAAGCTGTCATACTTAATGATTATTTACAGTGTGTAATTAACTTATTAAATAATATATTTCGTATTATAACTCAAATTGCACACCCACCTAAATACATGCATGTGACTGATTCTATAATTTAGGGTGCATTTCACATCAACAAAACAGTACAAAGAAAGTGTTCTTTCTCAACAGAACAATCAGTGGTTCAAGTTAGTATATTCCTCAGTGTAACATATCCACTAGTTGCAAAGCTTAAACATTTTTTTATGTTATTTTATTTTAAGGGAAAGGATGTTTTCACTACTCAGTTTGTCAACTATGTTACGGACAAACTTGATGTCATTACAATAATTTGATTAAGTCCTGCACTTCAAGTAAAATCAAATTTGAAAGGCTCTTGAGTCTATTCTACCATATATCCAAAGATTTTTTTAAAGTTTAAAAAATAATTGTATTAAAGTTTTGTTTTTTCATGTGATATGTTCAGCACTGTCATTAAGTTTAGGGATATTTTGTATTATAAAACTACCATACAGGTCATTTTGATAGTTTTAAGAGATGTCATGTAAAACTCCAACCTGTGTAGATATACATTATACTATAAAGGATATCAGAAGCACTATTTTAGATATTTTAAATTTGAAAAAATGAGGTGCAACATAGTTGACAATGAAAGTCAAACATTTGACGCAAATAACATAGTTGACTGGACACATTATTAACCATCAGCACTATGTTCATTTCAAGGCAGAAGTGCAAAATTCCATTGATAATGATGTGTAATGACGTCTACATGTCATACAAATTGTCAACTAGGTTACCTGTCAACTAAGTTACTATAGTTATTACAGTACTGGGTAACTTAGTTGACAGGTAACCTAGTTGACAATTTCCCTATTTTGACGCATCATTTCAATGGTAGGCCTTGCCTGGATGACCACACAGGTTAACATCACATTTGAACATATAATTGAATTAAAATCATTAAACAATTGTAAACCATAACAATGTACGTAACATTGTTGATGGTCAATTAATATACTCATTGACAATGTGCTATTATACATAAAATATTGTAAAAAATTAGAGGACAATCACCACAGTGTGTTCAAAATGTCTGCCAAAGAGGAACATGGCATCATGTGATGCTGGTGACATGGTATTGGGACAAACCATTTTTGAGTTAAAGGGGGGAGTTCTGTTAGTAACATAGTTGACAGAACTTTTGCGGACATTCATATATTAAGATATTTAAATTATTTAAAGGAGGAAATCAATTAAAAATATGTTATTATTCTTTAGTATTTAGACTTTTGAAATAAATGAATACTTTTTTTAATTTACTTTAATGGTTTTTATTCATTATTTTGAAACCAAGACACCCTCAACTGAAAAACGGACATAGCAAAAACTGACAATTTAAGAACATCATGACACATTTCAAGCTAAATAAAGCATAGGATGCACATAATGTTTGTGTGATATTATAACATGCTTTCCAATAATAGGCAAAACATGATATTTTTGAAGAAAATAGTTAGAATAATTATAATTATCATCAATGGACATCAATGGACATGGAATGTACCCTAAATTGTAGAATCACTCATGTACATGTAACGTCTGGGCTAAATATTTAAAGGGAAAAAATGATCATCAGTTGTAACTTATTTGTGTAGATTGTAATTTGTGTAATGTCTATTTTTTTTATCTTTAAAGCTCCCATGTCATGCTTTTCCGGTTATTACCCGTCCCCTTGTGTGTTATGAAGGTTTTTATGCATGTAAACGGTGTGCAGAGTCAAAACCCTCAAAGTACACCCTGTAGCGAGTAAAACTCTAACACAGAAAATACCTCCCCAAAACGCCTCGTTGGAGATACGTCACTGCCCATTTGATTCTTCCGGGTACCGCCTGATGTCATGCGGTACCCGGAACGAAATGGACCAATCCCGAAGAGCTATGGCCACACCAGCAGCGGCGTGTTCCTCCTCCAGAGGTTCGATGAACCGGCATTTCACAGACGAAAGCTTCCAAAAACATTGCCCAGTTTGAGGCCGGATATGCACAGCTTGTTTGGACCGTTTGGAGCAGGGGAAGATCTGGGTATACAACCTGTAAGTTTGCATTGTTATTTGTGTATTTATCAAACAAGACTGTTTAAATGTGTAAACTGTGTTGGACTGCTAAGCCATTGACACAGTGCTAACTGTGCTAACTAAGTTGCTAGAGTTTCCATATATCAACTCTAATATCAGCAGATGGCCTTGCATACATGTATCTCATAGCAGGAGAATGTCTGCATTCACACACAAAATACCTATTGACAGTATACTGCGGGTGATTTGCCGGTCAGTCGCGAAACGTAATTACATTATAGCTGGCGTAGCGATCTAACACACGGAGCTTGAGCTAGTTTTGGTCAGAAAAACATTTTTGTGATGCTACGTTGCTAGCGTTTAAATATATCAACTACAATGTCAGCAGATGGCCTTACATGTTTGTCATGGCAGGAGAATGTCTGCAGTCACACACACGGAATACTCATACAGTATACTCCGGTTTACCGTACATTGTGACCGTACATATACTGCATGTAGCTAACGAGGCTAGCTGTATGCTAGCGCAAAACAATGTATTCATGCAAGTTACATTGTATGGTAGCAGAATACCCGTATACGATTGCAATTATAAACACGTTATTGCTAGCCTAATATGAACCACTAGCTTTTGTTCATAGTAGTTTTATTACACTGCATTATAGTTGCCTTTCCTCCAAGCTAACGTTCATATCGTGTTAGCTACCAAGGTAAACAAAGCTAGGTTAGCATATTAGCAGGCAAGCTGTTCATTACACAACTACTACTAACGAATCTAAAACAACTAAGTTTCTCTAATATTTTGTGATTTGCATTTGATTTCGTCCAGCCAGATCCTGGCGGACAATCCATGACGGGGAAGGGATTCTACTACTACTGAGGCGTCGTGCTAAAAGGCACCGCACCGCACCGGCTGTGCGCAGGCAAGAGGAGGAGGAATGGATGATATACCGTGTATATATGTATATTTATGTTCATTTTGTACATTTCTAAAAATAAAGTTTAATGGAAATACTTAGTAGGCCTATCCTTTCTTCCCTGAATTCATATATAGCAAACCATGATTTGATTTCTCATCAAACAGTAGTAGTTTATAACGGGTAAAAATAACTTACTCTTTGTTATGAGCGGCTCGTAGGCCACAACGGAAAGACAAGGAGACATACACGAGTTTACAAAACCACGGCACATTTATTGTGGTAAATGCAAAGATAGGTGGTTGAGAGGATCGCAGAGTTAGTCTTCCTGCAGCCGCTTTGGAGAGAGACTGGGGCCGTAGTGTCCGGAGGTGTCCGTGATCGTGCTGATTAGCTTCTTCAGCTCCACCCCATCGTAAGACAAAGGCCCTGGGGCCGTCACACTCTTCTATAACAACAGTTAAAAATATATATGTATATAAAATATACCGCTGTACAGTGGCGAGCCGTGAGCTTTATACCTAGGCCCTCTGACCCCCACCCCTTCCCTCGAAAAAAAGACGTTATTACGTCACAGCGTATACTTCAGCGAAATATCAAAACAACGGCCCAGGGTGCAAAACGCATCAATGACAGCGACCCTCTACCACACAAAACAACACCTGTGAACCCAATTTGTGTTCTTTGACATTGAAAATGATATTGCATTGTGTTTGTTACTTTCATTGCAGTTGTATGTCTTAAGTGTAATTTGGCATGCTTTTATTTTGAAGGCGAGTTCACGCTGTTGACAGGAAGTTGTTGTTGCTATGGAAACAAGAACAGTTTCACAGCGGGCGGAACTCGTCATAAAGTCCGCGATAATAAAACCCACCCATTTAGAGGGAAGATATGATTGGTCAATTGTACTGTCATTTGACATTACTCTCTCGTTCAGTTACTATAGCGGGCCCTCTGTGAATCGCAGAGAGGCCTGCTATAGTAACTGACATTCAAACAGAGACTGAACAGGCAGATTCGAAGGATTTATTTCTTTGGAAATGTTATTTTATTAAATCAAGTTTTTTTTCGGTAAAACTAATGAAAAATATAACAAAAATAATATTAAAAAAATATATATTTTAAAAAAATATTTTTTTTTTTAATGTTTTTAAATATTATTTTTTGGAATATCTTAGGCCCTCACAGAGGGCCTAGAGGGCCCTGACGGCTCGCCACTGCCGCTGTACCGACGCCATGATAAGACTGATGTTACGCTGAGAGCAGCCGGGAAAAGCACTGACATGGGCGCAGCCTCTCTGGTGGTTGACTAATCAGAACGAGTGGCCGAGCTGACCAATCGGAGCACACTAGGCTCACAGGGAGGGGGGGGCAAGAGCTCCAACGAGTCGTTTAGTGGAGAAAGTGAATACTGCTGAATACACATGCTTGACAGAGATGCTGTATGCGAAACCAATGTGAGTTTGGAAAATTGCACAGTATAAATCTATTTTAGTATACCTCAACAATGTAATTATGATCAGTGGAAATGGCCATGACATGGGCCCTTTAATATTTTGAGGACATCTCTTATTTCATATTTTGATTTTAATTGTTTTGCTATGTATTATTCATGTGTCTTTGTATGCACCAAATATACCAAAGCAAATAACTTTTTGTGTTAACCTACTTGGTAATAAAACCTATTCTCATTCGCATCACTCAACATACATTATATTTGCAGCACTTAATATAGCTTTATTTGTAAAGCATTTTAAAACCTCCAGGTAGAAGTGATGTACAACAAACAAAAATATGTAAAAATACTGCCAAATAAGTCAAACAAAATGTAAATAGTAAAAGCCAGATCACAGGAAGATGATCCAAGTGAGCATGGCAGTTTAATGTCATTACCACCAATAAATAATTTAAAAACCAGCTTTTAAAAAAAAAGAAGTGTTCACTTGCACCATGTATTATTTTAGTTGTATTAAAATGGCAATTATGTTGACGTAGACACTTTGTAAGAGGAAAGCAGCAGTAGATGAAGTGGGTGGCTCTTAAAAGAGCCGTTGGTTTGTAGCAGTAGCGGCAGCAGTTTACTTGGAGCTGGTGTACTTGGTCACGGCCTTGGTGCCCTCAGACACGGCGTGTTTAGCCAGCTCTCCGGGCAGCAGCAGGCGGACAGCCGTCTGGATCTCCCTGGAGGTGATGGTGGAGCGCTTGTTGTAGTGAGCCAGACGAGAGGCCTCACCGGCGATGCGCTCAAAGATGTCGCTCACGAAGCAGTTCATGATGCCCATGGCCTTGGAGGAGATGCCGGTGTCGGGGTGGACCTGCTTCATCACCTTGTAAACATAGATGGCGTAGCTTTCCTTCCTGGACTTCCTCCTCTTCTTGCCGGTCTTGGTGGCGGTCTTGGAGACGGCTTTCTTTGAGCCCTTCTTGGGCGCTTTGACGCTGGCTGCTTCAGGCATGATCAACGGTTGAGGGTTGACAAAGTAGAATGATATCACCGAGTCACAGCGTGGTCTATTTATATTCATTCGATGCAAATGGCACTGTGCTGTTGCTCTCACGGGATTGGTTGGGTACTGAGCATGCGCTAAACAAATCACCCTTTGAGCATAGTTTTTGAGAATAGAAGAGAAACATTTTTCTTAATTGAAATCTAAATAATGAAATGAACCAAAAAAGACTTGATACATTACAGTATATTGTTTGTTCAGATTAAGATAACATATAAAACGGTTGAAGAACGACGAAGGTGTAGTGCCGAGAGAAGGGAGACGGAGGCGGTGCATCGGAGGTGCAAATCTCTCTTTATTGGGGAGCAGAAATCGACATGCTGTCGGGTCGAAGGCACAGGAGACAAGAGAAAGTGAAAGGGACACACACACTGTAGGTACCCCGGAGGTACCGTCAACACATGTGTCCGTGCGGAAACAATACCCCCAACCTGTAGTTCCATGCGTGAAATATGTACCCTAGTTAAATAGTGGTCACTACACAAGCCCCCCCAGAATTCAACCATGGACACAATCCTCGCGTCCGGGAGGAAGCACCACAGGGGCCGAGGAGGGCGGGCCATGGAACGGGCCGTCGTCAGGGGGCCGCAGGAGAGGGTCGCGTCGTGGGGACAGGCGTGAAACACCCGGAGGTCCCCAGCAGGGAGGAGCGCTGCCCGGCCGCAGGCGAAGGCACAGCGGCGGCGGGCACGAAGTCCTCGGGAGGAAGGAGCCGTGTCCCCGGGAGGAGGGAGACGTGGACAGGGGAGAGGCCAGACGGGGCGCCGTCGAGGCGAACCGTGAGCCGCGGTTAGAGGAGAGGCCAGGCAGGGTCCCGAAGCGCGCCACCCGCGGGCCGATGAAGGCACGGGTGACGTTCGAAACCGCCGAGGCGAGGGAAGAGGCGAGACGGGGTCCAGAAGCGCGTCACCCACGGGCCGAAGCAGCCGCGTGTGACGTCCGAAACCGCCGTCGAGGTGGTGATAACAGCGAGAGGGTCCACACGAGGCCGACCAGACATGGTCGAACCTCCTCTCAGGCACCAGAAAAAGCTCAAAAATGGACGTCCCGTCCACGAACAAAAACAGGTGAGCGAAATAGCGAGAGGATCCACGCGAGGCCGACCAGACTTGATCGAACCTCCTCTCCGGCACCACAAAAAAACTAAAATAAAAATAAAAAAACAGTCGGATGTCAGCCGCTAGCTGCTGTGGCTAGCCGTTGTTAGCTGTTGCCAGCTGCTAGCCGTTAGCAGTCGTGGCTAGCTGAACTCGACGGCCGCTAGTCGCAGGCCGGACATGCAGCCGCATGTCCCGAACCAACCCGGCACGGTCGCGTACCGGCCCCATGGAAGGCTTGCCGTCCCCCAGAGCCGAAAAGCCGTGGAAATGGCGAGCGTCGTCCGCGTCCATTCCGTGGGGCGCACCGAGCCACAGTCCGAGCGCACGAGGCAGCTACGGAGGTCTCCAAAAATCCCCGGCATTTCGAGAAAAGCTGTGCTTTTTGCCGTGTTCGATTCAGTCTCGGATCCTTCGCGAGACCTATGTCAGGGTCACCACTGTAGTGCCGAGAGAAGGGAGACGGAGGCGGTGCATCGGAGGTGCAAATCTCTCTTTATCGGGGAGCAGAAATCGACATGCTGTCGGGTCGAAGGCACAGGAGACAAGAGAAAGTGAAAGGGACACACACACTGTAGGTACCCCGGAGGTACCGTCAACACATGTGTCCATGCGGAAACAATACCCCCAACCTGTAGTTCCATGCGTGAATTATGTACCCTAGTTAAATAGTGGTCACTACAAAGGTACGTTTTAACCGTTTTTTAGTTCTTGTTTAAAAAACCAAAAAACCAGAAACGGGGCCGTTTTTTAGTTTTTCAATTTTGCCCCAAAACGTAAAAACGGCAATTCAGCTCATTTTTTCGTTTTTCTGTTCTTACTGTTAAAACAAGTATACCACTCATTGAAGGCTTCTCAATTATCTAATTTCCCCTCCTCGCCTCCTATCCTCGTGTCTTAGTCCCGCCCGCAGGAGATGCGAGCGGAGGAGTCGAGGAGGGGAACCGAGGAGGGGAACTGAGGAGAGAGGAGTGGAAGCAGCAGGCGTTTAGAGAAATGAGAACTCCTCTCTGAGCGGTCATTTTAAAGAGACGTCCGTTAATGATGACAGGAGGCACAGCAGCACTCTGTCTGATGGACAGATGTGTTCATGACGACTTATATATTTTCTTTTAATTCATTCACAGTGCGGTATAATTAGACAATAACAGGCTACAGATGCGGACATATACACACACATATATTTATATAAATATATACAATTTCAGAATCAAACAAGTATGAGAGCACTCTCATAATAACGTATATTTATATAAATATGTACAATTTCAGAATCAAACAAGTATGATAACGTAACACAATCAGAGACTGGATATATCCCGTGTGCATTTAGAGAAATTAGATGTCCTTCAACAAAATAGTACAAATGCAAAACATTAAAACAAATGTTTTTTGGTGAGTGAAGTCCAACGCCGTATTATAGATTCTTTGATTGTGTAATTACAAGGTGAGAGAAATAGATCCACATCGTCCTATTAAACTTTTATTTTTCAATTTTTTAGTACATTTTTCTCAGAAAAACTTTTTCTAAATTAAAGTAAATTATTTAAAAAGGTTGAGTCAATATAAGACTAAAATAGTTGAAATTGAACGTAAACTATGTAAAACACCACTCCTGAAATTTACTTTGGTTGAAGTTTATTATAATATTGATATCATATAAAGATCTATATATAACATTATAGACCTTTTAAAATATATATATATTTTATATAATGTTCTGGGCTGATAGTGCCTTATTTTCAATTTGAAAACAAATGGCAATTTTATTAATACAGCAGATGAAAATATTTGCAATTCTTCATGGGTGTCATTGGCTCTCTAGATAAAGGCATTATCTGTTTGCATCACCCCTTATAACAATTTTCTTTCCTTTATTCTCTTTTCTCTTCTCTTGACTGAATTAAAAAGTCCAGTCTTTAACTTGTTAAGCCCGAGAGACCCCGGTACCGGGGCACTGCCGCAACATCTTGCAGGAAACAGTGTCTGAGGGCATGTTCATTTAATAAACTATGAATGTTTTATATCCATGTAACGGGAAGAAACTCATCTAACTGATCATTTTTATTTATTTAAAAAAAAAAAAAAACACAATGCTAACACTGAGCCTCTGAATTAGCAACGAGCGAAAAAAATGCTGACAGATTACTGCATCAAGACAGGTGACGCTAGGTAGCTAAAAATGCTTTTGTAGGTTTTTCCTTTATTCTTTATATATTCTATTGTGTATTCCTTGGATACTCTATCGATCTTTATCTTTTCTACTGTACGTTTTTAAGTTCGCTGATTAATGAAATCAGCGCAAGCTCTTCAGGAAGTACGTCTCTTACACTCTCATTCACAAATGTCTCCCATGTCAGCCGTCATCAGACAACACAAGCGAACAGGAGTAGCCTACACTTCACGCAAACATGAATCATTATAGAAGTTGGGAACTTCTTCCTCAGCTAATGTCCAGCAGCTACCTTCATACCCGGCCGCAGTTCAGGCTCCTTATCTATATTATGTATATCCTTTTTGCCTCACACTGCATAAGTCTCTGTCTAACTCTCGATTCATTCTTTCATCATATTTCTTTGCCATCACGTAGGTCCTACGTTCATTTTAGAAGGCTTGTTCCAGTCCCGGTAAAGCAACTCGCTCAGCTCTAATAATGTATTTTCTCATATCATCATATTATCAACATTTACTATTTCAAGGGGGTTCACCTTTCTTATCCATCTCCTCCTTCAAATATTAAGAAAAGTTAATACTCCGGAGGAGAGAGCTGAAGGATCGGCGGGCCGGAGCTTTAGTACTGTCTAAACAATTACTTTCAGACACCGGTCAAGCTCTCAGCTTCTCCGTATCGAGCTCTATGCGACTACTTTCTCGGCCTCACTTGGACGCATGTATTATTCACTTGTTCGCACCGTCTTCTATTCTCTGTCTAATTCTCAATCATGTCTCAGCAGAATCCATGCCACCTGGTAAGGTAAGATCCTTCGTCAAGTGGTCCGATCTTAATCTCCCATCCACTTTCTTCCTTTTTGGGGGTTCCCTATATGCTCACGGCTGCATTTCCCCCTTTAGATATATACGATTTCAGGATCGGGGTCTTATCGCCAAAGACTTAACATTTATCATATGGCATGTTTCAATAAATGTTATACAAAATGAAGTCTCTCCTGATTGAAATCATGGTGTATTTTTCATTCAGAATTGTTGCTTGCCTTTTATATGTCAATTAATAAATGCCACTATTATTTATACATCATATTCCTTTTACTTGTTTATAGACTCTTCTGGAACTATTTTTATTTTTATTTTGTACATTGCACATATCAAAACATTCTCTTGCACTATTTATTCTGTTTTATGTCCTATATATTCATGTTGCTCTGTTGGAGGAGCCTTGAAACTTGAATCTCAAACACATTCAGGAGTCTTCTCCGACTAAAATCCAAACACGAGTCAGTGAATGATGGAGATAATCAGAATAAATGATGGAAGAAACATATTAATACCACACTGTATGAAGTAATAAACTAGAAGTAAAAGCTGTGCAGTAAACATGTTCCTTCAAGTGTTCACATTATCATGAAAAGGTGGATAAGGATGTCACAGACTGAGTGTTATATAATTATATCTAATATCACTTATTAGTACTACTTGTAATACATGTAAGAGCAGGATGTTATGAATGTGTTTACTTCTGATTAATTATTGTTTACTTTCATATTTAGCCTTTTTTAAATCTCTTTCCACATTGTTGTGCAATACATTCCTTTTTAAGATTATTACCAATACTGCCTGCTTCTTAGTTATTCCATTGTTGCTGTAACATGGAACTGTATCTAATTAAGTGAAATATGTCATTTAACTTGTTATCAACCACACTTCCTTCTACATGTTACACTTATTTCATAAATAAGAAAAGATAATATGGACCTTTATTTATCCCTGTGGGGGAAATCAGGAGGTAAAGCAGCAACACAGTGAGAGTGAAAAACAGGACAGAACAGATTCACACAAGACAATTATACAAAACAATAAAAAAATTCAAAATAAAAGAATATAACAACTGTTAAGATATATAAATATTTGGTTCAGATTGTTAGATATATTTACATGTTAGTGTGCAGATGTGAGTGCAGGTCTTTGTACACACAGAGCAGATTTTATACATTATTTTGTAGAGTACGGGTTACTGTTAACGGGTTAGATGGTTAGCCCTTGGGTGTGCAGCCTGATGAGTCTGAAGCTGTATGGGGGGGGGGGGGGGTCTCCATGATACAGTCCAGCTTTCTCCAGATTGTCAAATGTTACACTAATTAATTACTTAAATACTGCCGCTGCTACTCACTTATCATGGTGCTGTATTTTGTCTATCATTTTCTGTAACAATTCTCTAACTTTCCTGTCTGGGACAAATAAACGTATTATTATGTGACAGATGATCACTAGATACCAAATATTAAGCTTTATCTGTTTTATAGGAAAGCATAAGAGACACTCATTATTTAAATTACAAACAAAAAAACTAAATCGAACATGGTGTAATTGAAATAGTCTAAAGTTTATATTAATAATAACAAAATACACCACTTTATAGCCACAGTTTTAATACAAACTTATCATATATGTGAACAAGTTCTGTTTCAAGGTAATACAATATGATAGAAATCACCAATAATACTTAAATGTGTTTTGTACATTTTTTATTATCAAGTCTTAAGCATATTCTTCATCATAACAATTGTTCAATTATGAGATTGATGTCATATTCTTTAGGGAAATGAATCTAAAACGTGCTTTCTTATTTTACTGATGCATCAAACATCTTGGTGGTAGATCAAATCAACTAAAATTAATTAGTTTAGGGTTGACTAAAATTATGAAAAACATTTCATTTGGATAATTTACTGACAGAATAAAAAACTCAATACTGACCTCACCACCTTCAAAGAACTCACCTCTTCAATCTGGCTGTTATATTGCTTGATTTTAAATTTGACTTCAACCATATGTATTTGTTCTTTTCTTGTCACTATCTCTGTAAAGCGACTTTGAGCTCCTGTAAAAGCGCTTACAAAATACATCTATTATTATTATTACTCACCTGTTCTCATCGTTTTTTAAAGTGTTTTACAGTTGTAACGATAGATTTTAGTAAACTTAAAAACAACCTTCCCCCAAAGTTATTAAGGAATATACGTATTTCCTTGTGGCTCTTGAAGAACGTTATTGCATATTTTTCTATAAAGTTTGAAGGATCCATAATTGACATAAGCGTGTGTTTACACTGACCCGTTACTCACATATTAATGTCTTTGTAACTTCAGTAAACAACTAGTTTCATTCATAACGGTACAGTAAACCAACAATAATATGAACCAGTGTGATCATCATAATGAGTAGGATTGTAACTCTTTGAAAGTGTAGGTGGCTCTTAAAAGAGCCGTTGTGTTTGGGTGTTCTGGTCTCAGGTCAGTTTAAGCCCTCTCTCCGCGGATGCGGCGGGCCAGCTGGATATCTTTGGGCATGATGGTGACCCTCTTGGCGTGGATGGCGCACAGGTTGGTGTCCTCGAAAAGGCCGACCAGGTAAGCCTCGCTGGACTCCTGCAGAGCCATGACGGCGGAGCTCTGGAAGCGCAGGTCGGTCTTGAAGTCCTGAGCGATCTCCCTCACCAGGCGCTGGAAGGGCAGTTTGCGGATCAGCAGCTCGGTGGACTTCTGGTAGCGGCGGATCTCCCTCAGAGCCACGGTACCGGGCCTGTAACGGTGAGGTTTCTTCACGCCGCCGGTGGCCGGGGCGCTCTTACGAGCAGCCTTGGTGGCCAGCTGCTTCCTGGGAGCCTTTCCTCCGGTGGATTTACGGGCGGTCTGCTTGGTTCTAGCCATTGTAGTTTCTCAGTGTTCACAGCGAGAGAAGGAGTGCTGTGTATCTGTGAGCAGCGGCTTTATAAAGGAGCTGCCGGAGCAGGGCAGCGCTGATTGGTGCAGGCCGGGAGACACGTGCACTGTAGCTGCTTTACTATTGGACAATGTAAACCACTCCTCCACAGGGGATGATCCGGGGGCTCCTCAAAATGAACGTTTGTTTAGTTTAGGGATAAATAAATATGATTAAATATAATATAACCCTGTCATTTTCTAATGTATAACTATGATTTAATTTGTAGTGAAAAACTCGCCCTGAAATAAAGGAATAATTTAGTCAACTAAACATTTGCCCAAAAGTTAAATATGAGAATTAACATCCGTTAAAACCCAAACGAATGAATTCATTAATAATTTAATGTGCAGAAACAGTCTTTAAATGGCACCAGCTTTTAGTGTGAGTGTAAGACGTAAAATGAATACCTATTAGCAAATGAATCATGATCTTCTGCAGTAAAATGAGATCACCTTATAAAAGTATTTGAGTTTATTTGTGTTAAAGATGTCGGTATATAGCATACTTGTTCATATTAAATGTATGTGCCCATATGAATGTTGTTTATATGTATTATTTATTTCACAAGCATTTGCAAAGCATTTTTCTTTTGTGTTTTTGACATTACTGAATGGTGAAATGATTCTCTTCTCTTATTAAACCCCATAACTTTGTATTGCCGGTATAAATAATTAAAGGGAGGCTTTAAGTGTCAGCAAGAAACATCATTTGGATTGTTGTTACAGCACATTTGAGTTTGTGGTGGCAGAGGGACATTTAATAATAAATGTGTTCATTTGTCCCCTCTAAAGATTTGCTAAGATAAATATTACCATTTAGCATTTTCTCTCAGGATTGCAGTAAAATAACCACCACCATATTTCCTTCATATTGTGAAATGTATTTATTTTTATTTTGGTAAACAAACACCAATGAGGTGGTATTTAAGTCAGGAGAAGAATGGACGATATAAAATCATGGTTTATCTTGCTTTACCAAGCATTCTGTATAAATAACATTTGTACATTAGTGTAATAAGTTATTTAGATTTCTGGTATAGTAGTTATAGAGTATAACAGGATGAACTCTTTGGATGGGTTGGGTGGCTCTTAAAAGAGCAGTTGTTTGCGGTGTGTCAGGTTTGAGTTTACTTGGAGCTGGTGTACTTGGTCACGGCCTTGGTGCCCTCAGACACGGCGTGTTTAGCCAGCTCTCCGGGCAGCAGCAGGCGGACAGCGGTCTGGATCTCCCTGGAGGTGATGGTGGAGCGCTTGTTGTAGTGAGCCAGACGAGAGGCCTCACCGGCGATGCGCTCAAAGATGTCGCTCACGAAGCAGTTCATGATGCCCATGGCCTTGGAGGAGATGCCGGTGTCGGGGTGGACCTGTTTCATCACCTTGTAAACGTAGATGGCGTAGCTCTCCTTCCTGGACTTTCTCCTCTTCTTTCCAGTCTTGCTGACGGTTTTAGCGACGGCTTTCTTTGAGCCCTTCTTGGCCGCTTTAACGGGGGGTGCGTCAGCAGGCATGATTAGAGAGTGAGGTTGGACAGAGTCGGATGGTTTCTTTGCCACAGAGCGGTCTCTTTATATTCACCAAATGCAAATATGACTGTGCTGTTGCTCCCACGGGATTGGTTGTCTTCTGAGCAGGACGGAGCATGCGCAAAACGAGTTTTAGAATCAAAACAGATTGGATGACAAAATGTAAAATGAACCCCCCATTGATTATGTATTTGTATTATTGGGGTTTTATAACGTGTTGTATATGAGTAAATCAAAAAAATCGGTTGGGATTGTTATGGCAGAATGTTTATCACAGCGTATTTCTGGTATATTCATTAACCTGTTACGCACCTTCCCCCCGGGTACCGGGCGGATAAACGCGTCATTTGCAGGAAACAACGTCTAAGGAATCTTAATATTGAATAAAACTATGAATGTGTTATATCCATGTAACGGGAAGAAACTCAGCTAACTGATCTTTTTAATTTTTTTTCTTCAAAAAAACCCCACAATGCTAGCACTCAGCCTCTGAATTAGCCACGAGCGAAAACATGGAACGTAATGCGGCACTTAAACTCACTCAGAACTCCCTTATTACTTATCCTAGATGCACAGAAAATACTCTTTTTTGGTGTCCTGGAGACACTGAATCTAACGGTGCCCACCTCAACACTCAGTGATAAACATTCGCGACGCTATAAACGAAAGCGTACATCATCACATGTGGAGCTAAGTAGCTAAACACGTAAACATGGCTTACCTTGGTCAAAAGTGGTCTTCAATGGCATTAAAACGATAAAAAAACGATGCTGCAGTTAATCCATAGGTTCATCCTATGTGTCTGTGCCTTCTTTGAAATTATTTCTGATAATCCATAAGCAATACAACTGCGTTTTAGTTTCCAAACTCCAGAAGGAGACATTCCTCCACTTTGCTTTCGTTTTCCACACGCGAAGCGCCCACATTTTTTCTTTACAACGTGTGTGGGTGTGTGCCTCCCCCTTCGATTCTATTGGCTCTAACGGTCACAAGGGTATGTCAACCAACCAAATCGACCAAGGGGGGCCAGAGATAGGTCAAATCCACCCAAATGACCCCAGAAGTGGGGGTTTTTGGCTAAATCTCTCTAAAAAGGTAAAATGTCACTTGTTTTGCATCAATCTTGATACAGGGTACTTATTATATGTTGTACTTTGGATTCCTAAAGCTTTTAGTCTACTAACCCATCATCCAAGGGTAGTTTTCACTATCTGTAAAAAATAATTTTTGGACGGACACTATAATTTACAGTTTTTTACTATGTAAAATCTGAATTTTCTTTAAAATAAAAAACATTTATATTGATTCTGACACTTCTACATCCAACTCACAGGTTTATCATT
Source organism: Trematomus bernacchii (assembly GCF_902827165.1). Taxonomy (NCBI): domain Eukaryota; kingdom Metazoa; phylum Chordata; class Actinopteri; order Perciformes; family Nototheniidae; genus Trematomus; species Trematomus bernacchii. The sequence continues at coordinate 260,894 of NW_022987671.1, read as the reverse complement.
ACTTTGAGAACAAAGATTATTAATTTAACCCTTTTAGAAGGGAAGATATGGTCATTTGTTCTGGGAATGTCATTTTCGAGCCTGAGACCTGAAAAACAGGCTCAGAGTGGAACAGGTTAATGTCACATGGTTATAATAAGCAACAGTATAGTGGACTGTGTGGTGTTCATTTGGTTTGCTGGAAAATGGCCCATATATAGGCAACCAGCTGAAACTCTTCACCAGCAGTTGTATACATTGGGATGTGTGGTAGCTGCTAAATAAGGTCATGAACTCTGGGATCATGTAGAACTCAGAGGATGCAACATGTATGACTGTATAAGGTTGGAACATCTCTGCCACGTATGCTGTTTCAAGTGTATGTTCGTGTGTGTTTTGCATGCATAAAGGACATGAGATCTTCCTGTTCGTGGGGGCAGTTCCGCGATTGGCTGCTGTGGCAGCAGGTGATGTACTCCCCATTATTGTTTGTTTGTTGCAACAACTAGATAATAATTACTGATCAGCTATAGCTGTGTTTGTGTTTTATTGATTCCTCTCTGTTTCATTCTTTCCTGTTGTGTGAGTGCTGGATCGCCACAACATTTTGGAGGTCCCACCGAGATTGAACCTTGCTGGGGGTTGCTGTGTTCCTTCTCTGGGGGTCTCAACTCCCTTGGCCAGGCAGCCCTGAGACGGCTGTGGTAAAATCTCAAGGAATTGAGAAACCAGACTTGAGACTTCCACAGAAGAAATACCAACTCACAGTAAGCAAAACGTATTTGGAATGAAATGACTTTTGAAGTTGTATTGGTTAAAAGGAAAATGCAGAGGAGTGGATTTGAGATATTTGCACAGTTATGGTTGAGATCTGTTGATTGTTTGTTTTGTTTGTTGGTCTTGTTTTATGTTGATAAATGTTTATACTGGAGAGATCACTGTATTCTGCTCGTAGTCTACCTGAGAAGCTAAGGGTTTGACTGAGGGAATATGATCTTTGCTAGCCGTAAGGACATGTTATGCTGGAGGAATCACTGTATTTGCTCGTAGTCTTGAATTCTGCCTGAGAATATCCTGATGATTTGTCTTAAGGTTCAGAGATTTATTGGCTGAGGAATACAAATTTGCTTTGCGAGCCAAGTGCACAAAAACAGGGTGGAGGGTCATGCCTGTTCCGGTCCGTTCGGTAATTAAGAGATTAATAAGCCCGATCTGAGTCGAGGGGGTTAAAAATATAAAAAGCTCTGCTCGCGACTCTGTGAATTCATTGAATACAAAAGTGGAGGAAACCATGTTTTGTCAGGCCGTAATGAGTTAGAGACTCAGTATAAAGCGCTAAATGTTTTGGTATACCATAGTTTGTTGTTTTAATTTCTTATTGGTCAAAGAAGCCCCCTTCTCCTGAAAAGGCTGAGAGCTCCAGCCGGAGTGTGTCTGTATTTGTCTGTGAAAGTATTTTCCCGCTTCTCCCGATTCTGTAAAAGAGGAGATGCTCTAATTGTTGGCTGTGAGAGCAGCAGCCCGGAGTGTGTCTGCTTGTTCTTTTCGTCTAATGCCTGAAAGAAGGAGTGAGTTTAAAAAAAAGAAGTAGAAGATCAATGAGTGATCTGAAGTTGGAGTGAATACATTGAAAATTAATAGATCAATGTGTGATTTGATGTAGTACATATATTGAAATAAATAAGAAACAATAATTTGTTGTTTTTAGCATAGTTTTTGTAGGATACAGTTACGTCGCATTGTGGTTTTTATGAGAAGTTTTGAGAACTGATTGTTACCATTGCATTGTATTGTGAATTTCATGGTATTTGTCATTAACTAAGAATTGTACTTAATTATATTTCAAAGGAAAAAATTATATTATATACAGTAACATTAAGGGAAAGTAAAAAGAGATTTACTGAGTATATGAAGTAGCCATATTGAAATAAAAAGATTTAGTTTTTATTTTCACCTAGAATTAAGATGTTTTGAAGAGTCTACAGAGAGTCAAAGTTATATAAAGTTAACTACTATTCTGGAAAATGTTCCTATGGTTTACTGTTTTATGAGTAACATAAAATAAAATATATATATTTACTAGATATAAGAACAACATGCTTATCTAGGTTAACAGAAAGTTGCTATTAACCAGTTTCAGCTGCAACTATCCTATCTCTGTTCTAAAGAGAACATACGTTGCATTTACAATTAATGTTAAGAAAGTACACAATTGATATCATTAAAAGACCGTTTTGGATTAATAGATTGTTCTTTAGGCCCAGAGATATTTATTCTTGGAATATATGGCGTGTCTGTCATAAACATTCATGCGTAGATGGAATAAAGTGTTGAGATGTTCTCAAGAGTGGGAGTTTTCACAATGCTTTTTTTGTTTTTATTGAAACAATTAAGTGGTGAGGAAAGAAAACTGTTCCGTGATGATTTCTTTAGGTTTTAGCTTTAGTAATGAAGATTACATTTTGTGAGGAAACTTTTCCACCAAGAATTTCTTTAAGTGTTCCAAAAATATATTCATTAACTGTAATCAGATTACTTGGGGTTTCAAATATAGCGCGGATTGAATACAGTTACTTGATGTTTTGTATTGTTACAACCTAACCATGCTTGTAACAGAATTTAGATAAACAATTAGAAAATGAATAGAATAGGCAAGTAGATAAAAGATGAGTCTATAGTGGTTAAGGAGGGTTTCCTTATTTTGCTCATTTGACTTAGAACTGAAGTAAAGAAGAATAGTATTTTGTGAAAACTGTCATTCCTCATGGTTTTTAAAGATAAATCATCAGTTTTATGGACTTTGATGTTGAAATGGATCATGGTGGAGAAGGAATACCTTTTTGGTTTCAAATTTAAGAAGATTTTAAAGATGATGTTTATGTTATTGTTCTGACTAGAATTTAAAAGCAGGAAATCAACTAGACAAAAGAGATTTTACAATGTAGTTGTACTACTTTTAACGAAGTAAAGAATCTGGGTAAACTACCACCGTTAGTTTGTTTTAACATTCACATGTTTCAGCATTCCTGACCATATGGACACTCAGCCATTTTATAACCCGTTGGGGGAGAGATTTAAATTGAGTTTTTCTCTAGTAGCTGATTGGCTGTGATTACAGCAGCATTGGATAGTTATGTGCCACCTTTGGGTTGTACTCTGAATCAGTGTGTTGGTGAGATGTTGCTCACTACAGAAACAGAAGAGGTGTGCAAAGAACGCATCTCTGAGGAGGTTTTGACATTTTGCTTGTGCCTCGTTGTCAAGGCTACAGTGGTGTGAAGAGGAACTGCAGTTTTGGGGGATTTCTACTGTGCAGAGGACAATGTGTGTCTGCTGATTGTACCACATTGATCCAAGAGTTTCCTTCCCTCCAGATGCCAGAGAGAGTTTCCTTGAGCCCACTGACCAAGGCCGTTTCTAGCTTTTTGGGGACCCTGCCACTGACTACAGCTGCAGAGGACAACGAATCACTGACTGTTCTCATTTTGACAAGATCTTGAGACAGGCTTGTCTCAGACTGTTCAGACTCTGAAGAAATTATGCAATGATTTTACAGCATAACTGTGCAAGAGTTTTCTAGAGGGTGGTGTAGAACATTATGCTTAGTGTTTAAGAAAAGAGGCTGCTTGTTTAACGATGGTCTGGAATACTGAAAAGATTAAAGTTTAATATCCTTGTTTAGCATACAAGACATCTGATTTTATGTCACACATAATAATCTTGACATATAAACTAGCTATGGGTAAAACGTGTGGTCGTTATACCATTATCATGAACTAAAAATAAATAGGGAAATAGTATCTGGTTAAAGATGAACTGATTTGATATCCTAGAGAGGGTTAGTTATATTGTGAATACTTCACAAATTATTTACTAATGTATTTTGAAGAAACAAATAACAAGAACACAAGTCCAATTTTGTTTTTTAGATTAAATTGTCCATTACCAAAACGGTTCACCTTAGGTCTAGCTTTAGACTTTGATAGTAAAGGAGTATTTAGGCTTATTTTTATATCTGACATTTTTAAAACATGTTGACTAAATTAGATAGATAGATTTATTGAGAACATTTCTGAAGATTGAATATTTGTTCAGTTTCTATTATTTCTATTTAAAACGTAATTTTAGAGTAAAGAAGGCTGATGCTGAACTTGGAAAAATGTGTTAGTGTTCTGCATGATGTAAACAAAGAGGCTTTGTTTGTTCAACCACCAGTTCAATGTGATACAGTAATAATGATCTACTTCAGTACCTGGTACTGTAATATGGTTTGGTATGATTGATTTGGCTAAAGCTTAGTTTAACATCCTGATGTAACATTATGAGGTATGTTCACTTCTAAGGGTAAACAAATTGATAAAATTGATTATTGTTATTATTATTGATTAATTTGAAATATTAATTAAAAAGACACTGCAGGTTCACTTAGGGATGCCTTGCAAGAACATTTGTCAGGTTTTGTGTTTCCTAGGGGCAGTACATTAATGAAGTTTATTGATAATTTGTTTGTTTAAACATCTGAAGAAAATTGTGCTGCGAACACGGGGAACACTTTGTTGCATTGTTTGACAACACAATGATGTCACTGATTAAAAACTCCAGCTGGTAGAATATCAAAGTGCACTACTATAGGACATGAGATCTCGAGACTGACTTAGACTTTGCAAAGACTGAATGAATGTGAATTGATTTGTCAATTCCTGACTGTTACAGTAACACTGACCCACCGACAAAAGGTGATTTTATTTTGGTATGCACACAATGGTTTTGGCAATGGTTTTCTGACTATGCCATATTAGTTGAACCATTGTGAGACATGACGCATGAACTTTGTCTGACTCTGCATGATCCCTGCATGACTTGATGACTATGTAGCTTGATATTTAACATTGTTGATTCTTTTTGACAGGAGAACGTTTTCCTGATGATGAGTCATAGGACTTTGAAATAACATTGTATGTGAAGATGGGTACTCTGAAGTATCTTATTTGGGAAACATGGTCTCTATGGTTTGGAGGACAATGTTTCCAGGAGGGGTATAATGGGTTTATTGTTCAATTTAGTAATTTAATTTTAAGATGCATTTGATCATATTTTGTTTCCATCCCAGGTGAAATCTTTCATTATTTCTTCTGTGACACATTGGTTTCAGATGTCTTTTAAAATCTTGTCACGTGAATCTTTTAACCCTCACATGATCCAGAGGGCAAATGAAACAACTTTTTGCCTAAACAACTTTTTTCCTACATGGTTAAGCTACTGATTGGGTTCTGCTAAAGACAGGTATGATTAAATGTATTGTTCAAAGTTGGGATCTGATTGGTTTCAGCACCGTGGCTGAACAATGTTGCAGGAGATGTTTATTGTGTGTTTAGGAAATTGTGGGTAAGTAAAAACACAACACAAACAACATTTCATGGTTTTAAGAAGTTTAAAAATTATAGATAAGACTCTAAGACCTAGTGGTCGACTGTAGGCTGTTAACCCAGAATGCAAGTGCTATTTTCTACCCAGGTCAAAGCTGTCTTTTCCCTTGCAATCTTGAGGAAGGAAGATGGATCATTCTGAGGCAGATGTTTAAGGAACTGCGTCTGGAGGCAAACTGGAGTATCAATGAAGGCAGCTGGATGACTACCTTCAGTTCCAGCTATTCTTCTACTGCTATTGTCTTATGGGTTTGGGTCAACACGAAGAATAAAACCCAAAACTTCTGAGATGATTTACAGCCAACACTCCAGAGAGCATATAGAAGATCTACCGTTAACTGTTCTTTTACAGAAGTCTCAGTTTTCTGACTACAGTTCCATCGAATTCAAATGGTAAAGATGTTGCTTCAGATGTCATCAAGGGATTTTGCTATGAGATGGGACATTACAGCATGAAGGCTAAGATAACAATTCCATCTAAAGGCTACGCATGAAGATCGTAACGTGCACACCCTGAAGAAGTGCTTACTGGACAATATAACAGAAGCAGAACGAGTGGACGCCAGTTACATCTTGCTATAAGTGTTTTGGAAGATTTTTCATGTATGTATGTAAGTTTGTTAAACTTGAATGGGACAAATAGATTTTTTCCTCTTAAGCATACTGAGGTTTTTAAATGATTTTCCATTTAAGTAGAGTAGATTAGCGCAAATTGTCTTTTCTTCCACTTTTTGTGTTATAATCAAAAAGGTGTTTTTTTGGCTATTTGTGAGTAGGTACAGTACAGATGACCTGTGACTTCTGCCTTGAGTAAAATGATTACCCATTGATAAATGTTTTTCAGAAAGTCATTTTGGGCTTTCGAGGGTGGAACTCAGTAGGTTATTTGTAATTATTATTATTTTTGATTGTGTGATCTTAATTAATAAAAGGAGGGAGTGTTATGGCAGAATGTTTATCACAGCGTATTTCTGGTATATTCATTAATGTCACATGGTTATAATAAGCAACAGTATAGTGGACTGTGTGGTGTTCATTTGGTTTGCTGGAAAATGGCCCATATATAGGCAACCAGCTGAAACTCTTCACCAGCAGTTGTATACATTGGGATGTGTGGTAGCTGCTAAATAAGGTCATGAACTCTGGGATCATGTAGAACTCAGAGGATGCAACATGTATGACTGTATAAGGTTGGAACATCTCTGCCACGTATGCTGTTTCAAGTGTATGTTCGTGTGTGTTTTGCATGCATAAAGGACATGAGATCTTTCTGTTCGTGGGGGCAGTTCCGCGATTGGCTGCTGTGGCAGCAGGTGATGTACTCCCCATTATTGTTTGTTTGTTGCAACAACTAGATAATAATTACTGATCAGCTATAGCTGTGTTTGTGTTTTATTGATTCCTCTCTGTTTCATTCTTTCCTGTTGTGTGAGTGCTGGATCGCCACAACAGGATCAATGTCCTTTTAACTATGTATAACATGGACAATAGAGAAACAAATATTTTTCATGACCAAGTTTGGAATTTAAATAAAAAGTGAGGTGAAAGTTATGCGTGTCACCCTCTGGTCCACACGTATTAGTCCACATGAATCCCAATACGTATGATTTTAAGATCTTAACATGAATTCAAATGTATTCATTATAAATGTGTTAGTCCTTAACATCTATCCCAGGCTGTTTTTAACATTATTCAGACTCAGCTCGCTGAGCTTAAGCTTCTTTTAAATGTTGAGAAAACCAAGGTAATGCTTTTTTCAAAAGCAAAAAAGACTCCAGAGACTGCTTTGGATATTGTTACTATGCAAGGACAAGTACTCGACGTGGTTACCTGTTACAAATACCTAGGTATCTGGCTTGATGATTGTCTTACTTTTAAACTTCAGGTCATTAATCTGCTTAAAAAGCTGAGGATTAGACTGGGTTTCTTTTTCAGAAACAAGTCCTGTTTCAACTAGAACATGCCCCATGATTAACTGCGAGGAAGACAAAACTTTACAGCACCTCCTCATGGACTGCTGAGGAGGTCTGGTCGCTCCTACGGGGCATCGATTTGGAGTTCAATGTAGAATATGCCTCAATTATGTATTGTATTCTGGATGAGGGGATGGACAATAAACACAGGGAACTTTTTCAGCTGGTAATTTGTATAACATGTATGAAAATCTGGAAAACAAGGTGCAAGATGATACTAAATCAGACGATAATAAACAGTGGCACCATCGTGAAACAAATACTTACTGAACTAAGGAGAAGAAAAACCCTGGACAAACCCCAGACTCAGCCATGGGGCATTTTGAGTCTGTGACCGAACTGAGTCTCATTGGAATATAAACGTGCTCTCTTTATGTTATTTATATATTTATGCATTGTGTGTTATGTGTATTATTAATGTAACTTTTGTATATCATGTATTGCCAAATAATTTAAAATAAAGTTTTCCAAAAAAAAAAGGAAAAGACATCAGCAAGCAATGTGATATACCATGGGTAGACCAAAAGTAAGTCTTCTCTCTTATTTTTAATATATTTCTAATCTTGTCACTCTTGAAGGAGTGTGGCACTCACAGAAATGCAAACTTATTGCAATGTTTCTATTTTTAAATAGAAACATTGCAAGAAGAGTCTATATACAAGTAAATGGAATATGATATATACATAATTTGCAAGATGCAAACAGATGAATGTTTATGGATGTTCTTTACATAGCTTAGGTGTGTAATAGTGTTATGGCCTGTGGTCATTCCTCCCTGTACTAAATAAGCCAGCTCATTAGCTTCTGTATTGTGAATTGTTTACAATACTGCTCCAAAATGCTTTGTTTAACCCTCCTATTATTTTGCTGGCTACTTTCGCCTCATTATTTATATTAAGCTTTGGAACCGGCTGTGAAATGGTGACGCAGCTTCAGTCCTTCGACTTCTAATTGGTCAAGGCTCGTTTTGGAGCTCAGCTCCGCCCAGAGGAGCGACACTCTGCCAGAATCCGCCGCTTATTGGAGGAAAATCCTTTCAAAAAGTGCCGCCCTCTGCTGCGAACCATCCCGCGCTCCTCGAACATATAAAGGAGGGTTTTCTTCGGTCGAATTAGTACTTTATTTTGTACCGACTTCGAAAGTACATCTAAAAATGAGTGGAAGAGGCAAAACCGGCGGAAAAGCCAGAGCAAAGGCTAAGACCCGCTCCTCTCGTGCCGGGCTCCAGTTCCCTGTCGGCCGTGTCCACAGACATCTGAGGAAGGGTAACTATGCTCATCGCGTCGGAGCCGGAGCCCCCGTCTACCTGGCGGCTGTGCTGGAGTACCTGACCGCTGAGATCCTGGAGCTGGCTGGAAACGCTGCCCGCGACAACAAGAAGACCCGTATCATCCCCCGTCACCTGCAACTGGCTGTCCGCAACGACGAGGAGCTCAACAAGCTGCTGGGAGGAGTGACCATTGCTCAGGGCGGTGTGCTGCCCAACATCCAGGCTGTGCTGCTGCCCAAGAAGACCGAGAAGGCTGCCAAGAAGTAAACCACAGGAACCATCCTTTCAAACAAACCAACGGCTCTTTTAAGAGCCACACTCACCCCTAACTAAAGATCGCCTTCCTTTTATTATTTATAGCAGGGTTGCCAACTCTCACGCATCTAGCGTGTGACACACGCTTTCACTCAACCTCACGCTGCCCAAACTATTCTCACGCCAAAAAGAAGAATACGAAGAAGAATACGATAGAAATCAACACGTAATGAAATAAGACCCCACGGTTTGATGATTGATAGGTGTGTGGGCTGTCTTTCATTTTGACACACAGAACAATGGGGCTATCTACCCTTATCCACAATGTAAAGTAATTCACACAGCCTCTTCCCTCTTCTCTCTGTGAGGAGCAGCACTGCTGCAGCAGGTTCAGCTTTCAGAACAAAGTAACAAAAAACTAATATGGCATTCATTTTTTTAAATGTGTAGTAATAGATTTATTTATTTTTTCTTCTCAAGAGAGTACCAGAATGTGTATTTTATGTTAGTATTTAAAATAAATCTCCTGGGGGAGAATCCCCCCAGACCCCCTGCAGGGGTTGGGTTTTCAGCATGTCAACTCTTTCACCTGTGGGGAAATTGCAGGATTGGCTCCAGGTCGCCCTTTTATTTACTACAAGACAAATGTGCCTTTTTATTTCATACAGTTCAATTTGGATTGAGACAGGAAAATAATCTAAACCTCACGCGTGGCGTTTCACTGTCGGGGGGAGCGTGTATGTAATTACATTGCAAATACTGATTTGAGCCCCACCACAAGGGTTAGCCCTACCATAGATTACCCAACAAAAATACTCTGGAGCGCATGCGCAGATCTAAGATCCAGTAGAAATGATAAAAAAGTAAAAGTCTGCTGCTTATTGTTCTACTATAGCCAAAATAGAGTCAAAGAGTATGAGAGTGAGAGTGTGTTAATTCATATATTTGGCAGTTTGGAGTAAGTCTGTAGATTTGTGTGTGTGTGTTTCATGTATAGGCCTCTCACGATAATTAATTTTGTTGGATACATTTTCCCGGAAATTATTGCGATAAACGATAATATTGTTGGCACCGTTGTATGACCATTTTAGACCACTGACATAATGATAATATATAATAATAATTCAAGTACATCCTTTCAAACTGCTAGTCACATCCTCATGTAAATGGAAATGTATCGAGGTCAGAAAAGTTATCGAGTTCATTTTTATTCATCATACGATAAGTCAATGAATTGCTTATCGCGACAGGCACACAATAAAACAGTGGAAACAAACATGTTTGACTTTCATCAGTGAATGAAACTGTGTGCCCTTTATAGTCTGTGTCCATTATTGTGTATTTGTATATATTGTATATATATCCTATATATATGCTAAGGTCCCGCTGCTGACACGATAGCAGTCATTTCGTGCGCACATGTGTAATTAAACCGAATTAAACCCATGATATCAAAATCTCACTCCAGCCAGGTACCCAAAGTTGGCAACCCTGTTATAGTTTTATAAAGGTTTCCTGGGGAATTCTCCTTCCATTATTAGAAATATCCCACTGTTCATCCATCATTCACCTTGTTATGATGGCCAACTGAAGGAACACATCTACTGCACATTTAATTCCCACACAGATGGTAGGCTACCATGCACATTATTCTGATGTTTGAACTGTCTTGTAGAGCCACTGCTGGCACATATGCCCCTTTCACACCGGCGCTTTTCCAGCTCCTGCTGGGAGCTAGAGCCTGAAAAGCGCCGGTTTTTCCTGTTCACACCGCAGCGGCGGCGCGTCATAGCTCCGGAATGCGGTTCACTTCCAGCTCCAAAAAGTTGTCGGTCCAGAGGCAAGAGCTTTGGAGCTATGACGCGGCGTCGCTTACGTCTCTCTTACGTCCGTCGAGGCGGAGGCGGGGGCAACCTTTTGGGTATGCACTATTTTTATAAGAATATTGTTCATACCTGTTTATCTGTTTACATTCTGTGATTTGTATACAAAAGAAAACACAATTCAAGTCTGATCCAGTGATTTTATTGTAAGAGGCATGATACAAAATAGATCAGGTTTAACTGCAGTAATATTAGTGGTCCCCCATGTTGAAATACTCCATCAATGCAGATCTAACGTCAGCTCCTTCTTGTCTACCGTTCTCTGGAAAGGGGTGTAAAGGGGGTTGGTTGTACACAACTTCATGGCAATATTCAGTCGTCCCTTGAAAAGTCGTCCGATGCCTTCCATTTCGTCTCGTAAGAGGATAACCACAGCGAACAGCGCTTCAATACAATCGGCCATTGTTGTTGTGATTTCCGCGCGGTTTGGGTTTTAGGAAGCAGGCACGTAAACGGTTACGTCATGACGCAAACGATGAGGCAATGACGCAGTACCATCCCGGCTCTTGAGCGGTGTGAGCGGTGTGAACAGAGCGGGAGCTGAAAAGGGAAACGGGAGCTGAACCAGAAAAGCTCTCGCGAGGAGCTAGAAAGTGAAAAGCGCCGGTGTGAAAGCCGCAATAGACATTTAATACATTAGCTATATTATAATAATACCTGTCATTTATATAGCACTTTTTCCTGATGCTCAAAGCGCTTACATATATAATAGTTCAAATCTCTCGCTGTTCTATATATTACCACATGAACCAAAGAACATTCATTAACCTTCATAAATGCATTTAATGCAGTGCTAAAGGGTTGGAGTTCAGTCATTTGTGTCTTATCTTTGACCAGTGGCGAGCCGTGAGCTTTATACCTAGGCCCTCTGACCCCCACCCCTTCCCTCGAAAAAAAGACGTTATTACGTCACAGCGTATACTTCAGCGAAATATCAAAACAACGGCCCAGGGTGCAAAACGCATCAATGACAGCGACCCTCTACCACACAAAACAACACCTGTGAACCCAATTTGTGTTCTTTGACATTGAAAATGATATTGCATTGTGTTTGTTACTTTCATTGCAGTTGTATGTCTTAAGTGTAATTTGGCATGCTTTTATTTTGAAGGCGAGTTCACGCTGTTGACAGGAAGTTGTTGTTGCTATGGAAACAAGAACAGTTTCACAGCGGGCGGAAGTCGTCATAAAGTCCGCGATAATAAAACCCACCCATTTAGAGGGAAGATATGATTGGTCAATTGTACTGTCATTTGACATTACTCTCTCGTTCAGTTACTATAGCGGGCCCTCTGTGAATCGCAGAGAGGCCCGCTATAGTAACTGACATTCAAACAGAGACTGAACAGGCAGATTCGAAGGATTTATTTCTTTGGAAATGTTATTTTATTAAATCAAGTTTTTTTTCGGTAAAACTAATGAAAAATATAACAAAAATAATATTAAAAAAATATATATTTTAAAAAAATATATTTTTTTTTAATGTTTTTAAATATTATTTTTTGGAATATCTTAGGCCCTCACAGAGGGCCTAGAGGGCCCTGACGGCTCGCCACTGTCTTTGACAATATATGAACACAATGAGTGATGAAAATGGGAATAATAAAAAATTGTTACCAAAAAATTAGACTGTTAATGACTGAAGACATTTCCATAAAAGCTCGTCACTTTACTTAATCACAAAGCACTGCAACAGCGTTGCATTATTAACTTTATTTAAATATGGAAGTTTACATTTAAATGTCTTTAAATTAAATATCTTTAAAAAAGATAAATCGTACAGTCAGGAGAGAAGAGTCTTGTTTTACTTGATTGGAGCAAAAATAGTGCTCAGCATCAAAAACGCTGAAAAGGCGTTTTCACAGCTCAGTCCAAAAATCAAGCACGTCTGAATAAATACATGTGCTCAATTCAAATGATGAACAAGTTTGTATTATAAAAAAAGACACTTCAGCTCTAATACAAAATGTAAAGAATGCACTGAGCAGAGGTGCTACTTGAGGTGGAAATACACTGGAATAATTTAAATGAAAAAAACACATAAAATACCTACATAATAAATATGTTGTTGATTTTATAACAACATTTAAACATATGAATATAAATGTGAATAGCTATTTTACTAAATATATATATTTATATATATATATATCATTAATTCAATTATAGAAGGACCCTTGGTTGTGTTACATCACAGCTAAATAAGATCGCTTGATTCAATCAGACAAAGACAAGAGTGTTTAACATGCTCATTCCAGCGGCTACCAAACAGGGATAAGACATAAAACGGGGGGGGGGGGGGGGGGGGTGCAGATCAAAGTACATCGTAGGGCTCAGTCATGCGCAGACGATAACCAATCCCGTGCGAGCAGCAGCACAGCAGTATTTGCATCGAGGGGATATAAATAGACCGCGCTGTGTCTGTGAGGCATCGAGTCTGACCAACCTCACTCTCTAATCATGCCTGCCGACGCACCCCCCGTTAAAGCGGCCAAGAAGGGCTCAAAGAAAGCCGTCGCTAAGAGCGTCAGCAAGACTGGAAAGAAGAGGAGAAAGTCCAGGAAGGAGAGCTACGCCATCTACGTCTACAAGGTGATGAAGCAGGTCCACCCCGACACCGGCATCTCCTCCAAGGCCATGGGCATCATGAACTGCTTCGTGAGCGACATCTTTGAGCGCATCGCAGGTGAGGCCTCTCGTCTGGCTCACTACAACAAGCGCCGCACCATCACCTCCAGGGAGATCCAGACCGCTGTCCGCCTGCTGCTGCCCGGAGAGCTGGCTAAACACGCCGTGTCTGAGGGCACCAAGGCCGTGACCAAGTACACCAGCTCCAAGTAAACTGCTGCTGATATACCAACAACACAAAGGCTCTTTTAAGAGCCACCCACTACATCTATAGACGTGTTCCTCTGAATAAGTGCACGCACGATCCATTTTGGGGAATCTTCCGCATGCCTTTTGGCGAACTCCAAACGTGTTTTCTTGTTTTTTTTTCCTGAAGCAATGGCTTCTTTCTGGCCAAGGGGGTGAATACTTTTGCATTTGGCTCTACTGTAGACCTGAAAGTGAATCTACCTCTTATGATATACCAACAACACAAAGGCTCTGCCACCCACTGCATCTGAACACCTATTACAAACATTTCCTTTTGAGAAATGTCCCTATGATTAATGAAATCGGCTTATTTTTCAATCTCATAAATGACACAAGTCATGAATATGTTTTGTTTTTATGCTTCTGTCAGAAGTATAAACTGGATAAATAAATACTTTTTGAATCGTAATCATACTCTCAGAAAAGGAGTTTGACCCTTCTCAATTGTGTCTATCTAAACCCTGCTAAAGACTCGATACGATAGCATATCATTATCAGAGCTAAACAGTAGTTATATTGTTTTTATTATCTTGTAAAAAAAAATACAATCTGTCAATGTTTCCATAAGGCAATACCATTTTCTAACAAATAATTTTCTCTACAAAAGTACCTTTTAAATGTGTAAATGAAAAGCTTTAATTGACCAGACTTATAACATTTTGTGAGAGCTGAAATATGTTATAAGTTGAAGAAATCCAAGGTTATTTGTCTGTTACTTTATATTTTATATTTACCATTAACTATTTGGTACATTTCTTGATTTTTTGGCCACACAACCACACCTAAATACAGTGTATAGATTCAGGTGTTTCTATTGGACTAATTCTTACTTTTATGTCAAATGGTTGACATGTTTTATACAAATGTATGTCTTGACTCATCAGAAACAGTTTAGAATGAATGTCTCATAAAGAGTCTTTTTTGAATACTTTGATCAACTTTAAATGTAATGTTAATCTCAGAAAGGGTCTTATTTCAATTATAAATGTTATTAAGCATGTGAGGGTTTTATTATATATTAACAAACGTTTAATCATCAAACGCTTAGTATAAAGCCTGACTGATTTATATAAGCAATATTTAAAGGAAGAGAAAATGTTTTGAAAGATAATGTGGAGGCTGCAGCGTTGGCCCCGCCTAGCAGCTTTCCCGCTCTCCGTCTTCTCTTAGGTCCGCAGTGAATATTTAAATACTGCCGGTCACACTGCTTCTATCCATTCGTTCTGTACGAGCCGACATATCAATACTCGAAAATGAGTGGTAGAGGAAAAGGAGGAAAGGGACTCGGCAAAGGAGGCGCCAAGCGTCACCGTAAAGTTCTCCGTGATAACATCCAGGGCATCACCAAGCCCGCTATTCGCCGTCTGGCTCGCCGTGGCGGAGTGAAGCGTATCTCCGGTCTGATCTACGAGGAGACCCGTGGGGTGCTGAAGGTCTTCCTTGAGAACGTGATCCGTGATGCCGTCACCTACACCGAGCACGCTAAGAGAAAGACCGTGACCGCCATGGATGTGGTGTATGCCCTGAAGAGGCAGGGCCGCACTCTGTACGGCTTCGGAGGTTAAACATCTACACCCTGATATACCTGGAAAAACAACGGCTCTTTTAAGAGCCACCCACATTACTTAAAGACTCTTTCCTTCGGCAATATCACATTTTTCAGTCAATGAACATTATATCAAACTTAAATTCCATCAACAGAACTCTTGCTAGGATTCTTGATATTAAAAATGTCACCTATTGGACAATGTTGTTTATACGACATCCAAGATGTACAAATCAATTCTGTTCTAAATACCACAATGTCACAAGTCAGCCACTGGGTATTGTCCACAGTAATCAAAGTGGTTTTGAAGCCATTTCAGTTATGTATCTAATGATTCCCGAGATTTAAAGAAAAGGTCGTCAGGATGATTTGGAGCTACACATTTTAAATGTTTAAAATCCTCTTTGGGACTATCCAGTATATCACACAATACCTGTGTTAGAAAATAATTTGGAACACTTCAGTTATTTGTTCTTTATTTTAATTCTATAATCTTGTAAATATAACAAATCTAAATATCAACATGTCATGAACAGATAACTTGTCAGATATCACACATTATCAGTTTAGATAACAGGACTGATTTACAGGTAATGATAATGGTGTTTTAGGCACCCAAATGTATGCTTTTAAGGCTAAACATGTCATCATGGAAAGAACTAGGTCTGTATTATCTTCCCTGAATTTGAGGATGAACACCTAACTCAATAATGGGCCTGTGAACTTCCACTCATACCTGTGGAGGAAATTAATTACAAGCATTTCATCAAAAAACTACACCAACCAGCTACAACAAGCTGATGTCCACCAATAATAGTAAAAGACAGCTCTTCTCACTACCCTTTCGTTAATTCTTTCTATTTTTACACTGAATCTTCTACATCATATTCATACATTATCAACTAATTATGTTTCCCACATTCTTTAAGTCTCACATTTTATGTGATGTTATATGGTTTCATTGAGTCCTGATCTACAACATTCTACATTCACCTATATTAGTTGACATTGACAGATTTAAATTATGTTATTATCTCTACACTCAGTTATTCAAGATATCCTGCCAAGTTGTCATTATACCATGCTCTGTTAGTGCTTATACTTCAGATATCCAAAAACAAATGTCTAAAATATTGTTAGCATTGCTGTCCACTTTCACCTCTTTTCTGTTATTTCAATATTTACATTAGGTTTTGGAAATGTCTATGGGTATATACTATCTAATGTGTACCTTTTCCCTAGCCTATTTATTACGTTTAAAGCCCTTCTCTCCACATGGAATCATTAGCTTAATACATCGATCACATATATAAATACAGGAAAGCCCTTTACTTAAAAAACATTTGCATTAATGCACACACTCGATTCAATTCAGACATTTACAGGTTTGTTATAAAGGCATCAGGACAGCCTTCATGTAATCTCTAGAAATATATGAAATGCTTTCTTTTTGGACCAGTTTGAATGGCTTGCACTAGATTGCCTTGGGTAATATAGTATCTGATTGTTTATGTATGATATCATATTTCTTGATTTAGGTTATCATTTTCATTTTTTTAAATAGACAAAGTTCTTCAACCGTTTTATATTTTATCTTAATCTGGTGCAAGTGAACACCCTTCTTTTTTTAAAACTGGTTTTGAAATTATTTATTGGTGGTAGTGACATTAAACTGCCATGCTCACTTGGATCATCTTCCTGTGATCTGGCTTTTACTATTTACATTTTGTTCATTTGAATTTTTGAGCACTATTTTTACATATTTTTGTTTGTATTGTACATCACTTCTACCTGGAGGTTATAAAATGCTTTACAAATAAAGCTATATTTGTTTCTTAAGTGCTGCAAATATAATAATGTATGTACAGTGTATATATACGAATGAGAATAGGTTTTATTACAAGTAGGTTAACACATACAAGGAATTTGCTATTTGGTGCATAAAAAGACACAGAATGAATAATACCTAGCAAAACAATTAGTTTATATTCATCTTTGAACGGGTGAAAACAATTTCAGAAAATACAGTCTCATTCTGAAAAGAATTCAGGCGGCAGACCGACCTGTTTTCTGATTGGACGATCACAGTTACGGATCAATCTGACCAATGAGCGTACAGCTGCGCTCCTATATAAACTGGTGAGAACTGTGATAGAGTTACTTTCTTCTTAACGTCGAAGAATAATCACATAGAAAATGTCAGGCCGAGGCAAAGGTGCAGGAAAGGTTAGGGCGAAGGCCAAGACTCGCTCATCCCGTGCCGGGCTCCAGTTCCCCGTCGGCCGTGTCCACAGGCATCTGAGGAAGGGTAACTACGCCCATCGTGTCGGTGCTGGAGCCCCGGTGTACCTGGCCGCTGTGCTGGAGTACCTGACCGCTGAGATCCTGGAGCTGGCTGGAAACGCCGCCCGGGACAACAAGAAGAGCCGTATCATCCCCCGTCACCTGCAGCTCGCCGTCCGCAACGACGAGGAGCTCAACAAGCTGCTGGGAGGAGTGACCATCGCTCAGGGAGGTGTGCTGCCCAACATCCAGGCTGTGCTGCTGCCCAAGAAGACCGAGAAGGCTGCCAAGAAGTGAACACCCTGATCCCGCTTCAACAAACGACAAAGGCTCTTTTAAGAGCCACCCACTTCCAACTAAAGCACATTCCCCTCTTCACAACTACTTAATGACCCAGAACAGTAATCTCCCCCCTTGCCCTATATGTATTGAGGTGTACAACATGTCGCATATTACACCAAGTCACTCGACTAAAAACACCCACATCATAGAGCAATATAAATTTGAAACAACCCCAAATGACTACTAATGATATCATCTGTATTTCAGGTTGTAGCCTCTATACCAGGGGTCACCAACCTTTTTTTAGGATGAGGGCTACTTTTAAAAAATAAAACAAGTCGGGGGCTACTTTTACTCCTCTTTTCTTTTCTTTTTTTGCAGTGTATATATTTAGCACATTTTAACATGATATGCTGACCTTTAACCTTTGTGTCTGTTTGGGTCTGTGGGACCCGTTTGCAGTGTTTACTAAAAGAACATGTATGCAATCTAATTGTTTTAACCTGCTTTATTTGGGGGTGGACGGGCCTCACCTCCTCCAGGGGGGCCCTCACCTCCTCTAGGGGGGGTCGGGGGGCATGCACCCCCAGGAAGATTATTTTTTAATGTTGAAGTGACATGCATCAATCTGGAGCACTTTGAGCACAACATGAATTGATGGATACAGCTCTCAACACTCAGATGAAAGAGAGCTGTATACTTTTCAATAATCCAAACATCTTTAGAATATGATCACAACCAATAACAAATCATTTAAACTGGTTTATTCTTATCTTATGTTACCTAGTTAGCATGCTATCTTTTTATTTATGCATATTTTACTAATCACTCCCCTTTCAAACTGTTTTTTGATTTTTTTTACTGTCCTATAGTACACATTGGAATGATTTCTTACTTTATCTATATTAAATAGATAAAGGTATGCTCTCCCTAGCTCTCTCTCTCTCCCTCCCTCCCTCCCCCCCAGCTCTCTCGCTCTCTCTCTCCCCCTCTCTCTCCCCCTCTCCCTCCCTAGCTCTCTCGCTCGCTCTCTCTCTCTTGCCCCTTTCACACCAACGCAACTCCGGTTCAAGCTCCGTGCTAGAGCTTTTCTGGTTCAGAACCGGTTCTTCGGTTTAGCGCCGGCTCTTTTCACACCGCTCAGAGCCCGACTGGTGCTGCCGCTGCTGCGTCATGACGTCACAGTTTACGTCGCTGAGTTTCTCCCCAACGCCGGAGCTCACCTCACAACAACAACGGGCCGGGGACTGCGTTGCTTTTAATCATACGAAGCCAGATTAAATTAAATAACGACTTCTCCAACCTTATACTTTTCTCCAGAGTGCCGTGGTTCATTGTTTATTAATGTGTTTCAGCGGCATTTACCGACCGCTGCAGTGCTGGCCGGCTGCTCTTCAACGGGAGTGTATTCTCCCGTTAGCTCCGGGTTAGCTCACACGGCTCTAAAGTATTCACTGTCTGACTGTCACACAAGCAGCTGATACATATCCCCAGTTCCCCTTAAGTGAATGTGTGTCAGTCTGAATTGACGCTGTTTGGTGTCAGTCTGAATTGACGCTGTTTGGCATCACAACGCTGTTATGAAAGTTTCTCTGGTATAACATGGGTGATGTTAGCATAGCAACCGAAGCTAAACTGACTACTTGCTAAGCAGTTTTCTACAGGCACTTTTTACCGACGTATTTTTCATTATGATTCTACTTGTGATAGTCGGACATGACAACCTGTGCAGCCCATGTATTGATTCCATCCGATAGCTGCTATAATAACAAACAAAACGTCTGCCTGCTCTCCACAATGATCTTTAACAGCGAACGGATGGTCAAAGTAAGGTACAAATAAACAGAATCACACGTTAGTGTTGCCTGACTTTATAAAGTGTGTTTTTTTTAACAAGTGTGTGGTTGCGTTCTAGTCACTTTGCTCAGCACTACTGCTTGTTACAACTTTTATTTGCCGTACTCGCCTTAAGTGTTAGCTCAGGTTAATCTCGCCCTCCTCCGACGTAAGCGTGACGTATGCGGTTCTTGCTTCTAGACGGACAACTTTTTGGTGCTCGAAACGAACCGGATTCCGGAGCTATGACGCTGCTCCGCTGCGGTGTGAACAGGAAAACCCGGTGCTTTTCAAGCACCAGCACCGAACCGGCCCTGAAACACCGTTGGTGTGAAAGGGGTATCTGTCTCGCTCGCTCACAGAGGCTGTGAGCTCCTCGGTGGCGATCGACAGCTTGCGTTAAAAAATAATAATAAACATATTTTTAAAGTGGGGGGGCACAAACGGGATTTCGAAAAGAGCGGGGGACATTTCCCCCCTGTCCCAGGTGGAAATTACGCCATGCGTGTGTGCGTCAAGTGCAATAAATATATATGCAAGTTGCAGCACACAGAGTAAAACTCTGCCCCCCATGTGTTGTATAGGCTGGCATGATAGGCTGTTCAATGGGGCTGATGTGTTGTGTAGATTCTGCCAGAAGGAAAATCAGCGGGGAGGTGCCACATTGCTTTTCTTCCAGACTGCAACGCTGGTCCCGCAAATCAAGCAAGAACGTGATTGGTAGATTAATTTTGGGGGTGGGGGCAGGAGGGGTGTTAGATAGATATAGAGTTGTAGTAAGTAGATATAGTTCGCTATGATTTAGGTTTCGTTTATGCATAGGGTAGATTCTTTTAATTACATTTCCTTTTTTGTTTTGTGTATTTTATACATTTTGGATTTGCTTGGCGAGCTATTTTTAGAACATGCCCCGCGGGCGACTCACGTTGCCTCTGCGGGCGACCAAGTGCCCGCGGGCACCGTGTTGGCTACCCCTGCTCTATACAGTAAAGTCTAATTTCAACTAAAGCAAACTCCTTTTCACACTTTCCTTCGTACATCCAGCAGGTTAATCATCACATTCTCAAATGAATAGCGGTGTGGTTTCTACATCTGTCTGTCCACATGCATAAAGCCACAACGTTTGTTGGACCCATCATTAATGTTTAATGTAGTTTACACTCTATCAGTATTACTTATTGGCAGGTGTCTGCAGTTCACCGATCAATAGCGTACCGTAACATTTAAGCACTCGATTGTATCTTTTGCCCACACGCACATTGAAATGAATACAACTGGTTATATTTAGTTCCAGCCTTTATCCACCAGATGTCAGTGTTCACCAACAAATGTTTGGAGCAGAACGAAAATAGTGGCTCTATTGTAGTGGATTAAATATGAACACATTTGTCTTTCTAACAGTTCTTTATTTATGTTGTATTAGCATTTTAAGAAATTAGGTACATCTAGGTACATATATTAATGGAGTTATTATCTTTTAGCCAATTAGCAGTTCTTTAATGTGACCATTGTATATTATACCGTTAGGAGTTAGTTTAGTAGCTCTAAAACATACATGGCACAAACTATTACAGCACTATTTCAAGATTAGATAAGCATGTAAATATTAACATCTTAAGTAATATTGTTTAAACTAAACTGTATGTTATAGACAGCCCACAGTTAGATTCAAGTGTCTTATCATGAAATGACACACTGCAAGTGCAGCAGTGTCCACTCAGCAATAGATGTATACAACATTATCGACTATGATGTTCAAACACGAATACTACAGTGTGTACACTTGATATGTTGCGTAATATATATATATATATATATATATATATATATATATATATATATATATATATATACACATATATATATATATATATACACCCATAAATGGGTACATTTCAGGACTTGTTCATATATACATATATCTCAGGACTAATAATGATAAACAAGTTTACTATTACAGCTATTTGTTACAGTGTAGGATTAACATATATTCAGTGGTGACTGGTCATTAGGGGCAGGTGGGGCACAGCCCCACCTAGTGTCAGCAGAAAGTATTACAAATAATGATTACTAAAAATGCAGAAAATAAATAAAAAAATATATAAAATATATTTTAAGATCATGTTTAATCATCTGATTCGTCTGTACATTGCTGTTTTAGTCTGTGTTCTTCTAATTAGTGTGTCTACAGTCACAGTGTGTGCCTATTGAGCTGTTTAGAGCCATGTGGGACAAAACCTGATCATGCCCCTTCCTCTCGCTGTGAAGTGAACGGTGACTGTAAAAACTACACTGCGCATGCTCAGAGTATTTTCCCATTTAATGTGTGTGGCAAAAAGATAATAACCAGAGGGGCACGGAGCTGCCATCCCCACCATACGTCATCTCACATCATTCAGAGCTGATTGGCTATAAGTACGTGTGCCGCGAAAAGTGTGGTGTGTGTGAAGAGGAGACGAGAGAGGTGCAGTGGCGCGTCCTAAAACCAGGAAGTAAGCACAAAAAAGCAATGAGGTTTCTCCATAGGATTTTAGAAAATAGCTCGAAATAAGATCTGTGGGAAACGTACCTGTAAATGCACGTTTTGTTCAGCCGGATAACATCCACATGTCTACCCTACTTTTATAATTTTTTTATCATAAATCTATCGATTAGATTTATGATAGACTTTTGAAACTACAAGAAGATAAGGAGGACTTTTACAAAAAAGTAATAGAAATGTTTGTCCAGAAGGATAGGCAAATGGACTTCATCTTCAAGTCAAGGTAAGACCGCAATTTTATTGAAAATGGGATCTTACTAAGAGAGAACAATTCAATATTTAAATGATAAAATTACATTTTTTGGGTATCCTTTTGTTGAACTGTCTGTTTAAAATTAATCGAAGCATCAGACAAAAAAAGCTTTTGAAAATAATATTATATTTTGGTTTAGGTCAAAATATAATATTTGTAAACCGGAAGAGTCAGTGTCAGTGCCTCACCAGCCATGAACCTCACTGCACGTCACTGCAGAAGCTTATATATAGACATCTAAGTTTTTTGTGCCCCACCACTTTTGTACATATAAAAACGCCAGTGCATATATTGATAACTCGACACTGAGCATGCGCACGCACAGAGTTTAGGTTATCGATGTACTCTCACCAGGGACTAAGTACTACCATACCAAAATAATACTGTACAGTGGTGCAATAGTACCACACTCCACTCGAAACAAACATCTATAACGAAATGACTAACATACAGGAATAAATCAACCAATAACGTAATATTACAAACGGCACCACTCAGATTCCAAATTGTTGTGTACAATAAGAGTCACTCTTAAAATATTGTAAAAGGAGTAGCCTCTTTAAAGTGGACCTATCTTGCTATATTTGAATACTATATTGTAGGGCAATACCTATCTAAAACATGTCTGTGAAGTTTTTTTTTCAGAATACCAAACAGATCATGCATTTTAGCCATGCCTCATTTCGCTCTATTTGCTCTTTTCCAGCCCTGTTTTTGCAAGGGCTGATTCTATGAGAAGTCTTCTTCGCTGCTTTTGTGGCACACTACAGCGCCACTTACAGGCCTGGCATATGTACTACAGCGTCTCCAGTGCTTTCACGGGCTATGGTGATTTATTTACATTTGCCCATTTTTCATTTAGGTTCAAGTTTCTGCTTGCAGGTCTCTTTTTTGTTGAGACCTCAAACGGGGCTTCCCCCTGAGCCTCACTCGGGGGGTCTGGATATTCCGGAGTTGGTGAAAAAGACCCCGAGTTACTCTCAGAGGGTGAGTGGAGGGGGGTGCTGACTCGCTGACCAGCTGTAAGGCTGTCAGGGCTGGAATCAAACCTTGGGCTTTCGCTCACACTCTCATAATATTTCATCTTCAATATCACTCTCAGAACTGTACTCACTCTCTACATCACTGTCAATAGTTAATCTACCCTCACCTGACCGGGATGGAGAGTCGTCTTCAGGAGTTGAAGGTTGTTGATCTTCAGGGAGAGGGAGATCCTTGCTGGCAGGACGACGATCAGGCTGCTGCTGGGCTGCTGGGTGAGGACCAGGCTGCTGATGTTGATCAGAAGGAGGACCAGGCTGCTGCTGGGCTGAAGGACCAGGACCAGGACCAGGACCAGGACCAGGACCAGGACCAGGACCAGGACCAGGACCAGGACCAGGACCAGGCTGATACTGGGCTGCAGGTCGAGGACCAGGACCAGGCTGCTGCTGGGCTGAAAGCAAGTACCTGCCTCCTGCAAACTGTTAAAACAAACGTTTCAACTTGTAAAATGTTGAATCTGTATATTTGAATATCGAAATTAAGTTGGCGTGACGTTGAAGTCGTGCGACCCTGCTGTACTCGGCTGTAGTTCCTTTATAGCATAACGTTAGCATTTTGCTTCTGGCAATTACATTTATGATATCCAGCCAGCTCCAGGATCTCAGCGGTCAGGTACTCCAGCACAGCGGCCAGGTACACCGGGGCTTCGGCACCGACACGATGGGAATAGTTAAACCACAACAAAACTGAAGGTGTTTGGATCGGCACCGACGATGCCGACATAAACATTCAAGTGAAAAAAGAAATTAAAATACTAGGAATAACTATTTGTAGCGACAATTGTGCCAAACTCAATTGGGAGAACAAACTAAGTGAAGTCAAAGAACAAGTTAAACAATGGGAGAATAAAAATACAAATTATAAATCAAGAATAAATATAATCAAATCTTTCATTCTTAGCAAGATCCTTTTTCTGGCAAACATTTTCCCCCCACCTACCCAAATAATTATGCAATTAAACAAACAGTGCGTCAATTTGGTGTGGGGTACAACCAGGGAGGTTGCAAAACGGAATTTATTGTTTAAAAGTAGGGAATATGGAGGCCTGGGAGCCGTAGACCTGGGCATTAAACTACAGATTACCTTTGTAAAAAACATCTCCGCTGCAATTCACAGGAAAGCACCTTGGGTTGAAGAGGGAAGAATGGGATGGAACAAGAGAAGAGGCCGCGCTAGAAACGGACCCTATTATAAACTAGTGTACGAGGACTTCACAACGGAACTCAAGCATTTAGCGATTGATTGGATCGGACTCCCGAATAGAGTAATTTTTAAAATAGTAAACGATTTTAAATATGGAGCTAATGTAATGTATAAAAACCTCACACCTGTCGGAGGCAACGAAGTTTTAAAATTAATAAAATGTAAACAATTGTCGAAGAGCATGAGAGACGTGAGGTGGCTGATATCTGTCAACAGACTTGCGGTCAGAGCTGTGGTCTCATGGAGCTGTTACTGTATGTCAAAACTAAAACATGCCCCGTGATTAACTGTGAGGAAGACGAGACCTTACAGCACCTCCTCATGGACTGCTACAGAGCCGAGGAGGTGTGGTCGCTCCTGCGGGGCATCGGTTTAGTATTCAATGTAAGATATGCCTCAATTATGTTTTGTATTCTAGATGAGGGGATGGGCATAAAGCAGAGGGAACTTTTTCAGATGATAATTTGTATCGCATGTATGAAAATGTGGAAAACAAGGTGTAAAATGATACTGAACCAGACAGTAATCGGCAGTAACACCATAGTGAAACAGATACTTACTGAACTAAGGAGAAAAAAGATCCTGGACAAATCCCAGACTCTGCCATGGGGCATCTTGAGTCTGTGACCTAACTGAGCCTCATAAGTAAAACGTGATCTCCTTATGTTATTTATATATTTATACTTAGTGTGATGTGTGTATTATTGATGTAACTTGTATATAATGTACTGCCCTAATAATTTAAAATAAAGTTTTAAAAAAAAAAAAAAAAAAAGAAAAGGTGCAGGAAAGGTCAGGGCGAAGGCCAAGACTCGCTCATCCCGTGCCGGGCTCCAGTTCCCCGTCGGCCGTGTCCACAAGCCCTTTACTTAAAAAATATTTGCATTAATGCACACACTCGATTCAATTCAGACATTTACAGGTTTGTTATAAAGGCATCAGGACAGCCTTCATGTAATCTCTGGAAATATATGAAATGCTTTCTTTATGGACCAGTTTGAATGGCTTGCACTAGATTGCCTTGGGTAATATAGTATCTGATTGTTTATGTATGATATCATATTTCTTGATTTAGGTTATCATTTTCAGTTTTTAAAATAGACAAAGTTCTTCAACCGTTTTATATTTTATCTTAATCTGAGCTAACAATATACTGTAATGTATCAAGTCTTTTTTGGTTTATTTCATTATTTAGATTTCAATTAAAAACAATGTTTCTCTTCTATTCTCAAAAACTATGCTCAACGGGTGATTTGTTTAGCGCATGCTCAGTACCCAAACAATCCTGTGCGAGCAAAAGCACAGTCTCATTTGCATCGGATGAATATAAATAGACCTTCAAACCATTGATCATGCCAGAAGCAGCCAGCGTCAAAGCGCCCAAGAAGGGCTCCAAGAAAGCCGTCTCTAATGGTGCATTTCCACCGCAGGCCTCGCTCGACTTAGTACGGTTTTGTTAGGCCTTGTTAGGCCCAGCTCACTTTAATGCTGCGCTTCCATTACAGTTTAGTAACTGGGGTAGTATCTATAGCAGGCATCCTCAAAGTCCGGACTCTGGTCCGGATCCGGACCGAACCACAACTGTCTCTGGGACTCTGAGCAAATTATACTTTTCATATGTATTATCTGTATTATGTGTGTTATCTGCGAGACATCGCCACAACGCAACGAGTCGAAATTCTCCGCTATGTCCACTGCATACAGCGCTCTGCATGTCAGACGGTTCCACTGTCTGTGTGTGTGTCTGTCAACGCTTTGGTCCAATTACATTCAGCATCCCGTCAGCGTTTTTCCCCCCCACCAACAGTCTGCGAATCAGAGGCACAGTAGTCTTCGCGGAATGCGGGTGGGAAAAATGCGTGTGTCGTCTCTTTCAACCTATCTGAGTCAGAGCGAGAGTTTAAAAAAAAAAAAGTCAGAGCGAGAGTTAACAGCTCATTTAGTTGCATCTGTACTGTAGCTAGTAGCCTAGTTTCACCTACCGGGGTGGCATGGGGTGGCAACTGCCACCCTAAAAATAGGCCTTGCCACCCCAGTTGGCAGCTTTGTTTTGAAAGAAAAGTTGTGGCTCATCTGACATTTATGAGAGAAAGTCTCTAATGTCCGAGTGCAAGTGAATGCAGCACAAGATGCACGTCTTGTAACCCCTCCCCCGTCCCTGGCGCGAGCGTGGAAATATGATTGGCGGAGATTTCATTTGAACGGGACGGCGCAAAAAGAGAAGCATTCGGACCCAGGCAAGTACCGAAGGAATGAGGTATTTGCGGTCTACAATGACAGAGAAGAGACTGTCAAGTTTGGCTGTACTCAGCATTGAATCAAAACGCACTAAAGCTGTTGATCTTAATAAGTTTGTGAGGCGTTTTGCTGAACAAAATGGTAATCGCTGCATTCAGCTGTATTAGACATGTCAACTTGATGCTCTGCTCACGGATGAGCATACACAACTGTTAAGATGATGACCTTACGTGTGTAAATATATTTTTTTCTTTGTGGGGGTCTGCCCCCAAAAAACAGTTTTAAGTCCTGAGAAAGTCAAATAAGACGGTGTGTAAAACTACACTGCCCAGCCAAAAAAAAGTAACCACTTTGATTTAACTAGGCCAGTAGGTAAGGGCTTTCCACTGGATAATAACTGAAGTATAAAAGAATGCATGACTGAAGTGATGGAGACCATGTTTGAAGACAAACAAAAAGAGGAAATAACAGGTCAAATCAAGCAAATCCCCCTCTCAGATTCCACAGCAACCAGAAGAACATAAATACTAGCTGGTGATTTGATTAATCAGCTTTGTGATGGAATAAAAAATGCACAGTGCATTTCCTTAGCTGTGGATGAGTCCACTGACACCACTGACAATGCTCAGTTGCTGGTCTTTGAGTTTTTATGATGAGGCAAAGGGGGAGTTTGTTGAAGATGTGTTGGGCCTGACGAACCTCAGTGGACACACAAGGGGGCAAGACATTTATAAAGCAATAATGGGAATGCTGAATGAAAGAGGGTGCAGCTGCCTTTATTCATAACTGTGCAGCTCTTACACTGCGACTCTGAGGGATCAAGCACAGACACAATAACAATGAAAACTGCTGCATACAGATTATTTTTGTTTTTGCAACCTCGTGTTAAGAATCTTGTTGCAATTGTTTAAACGTTTGAATGACCGTAATAAACGGACCTTTGTCTTATTGAAACATTTTTTTTGGACCTTTAAGATTTGTATTTGAGTACCCCTGATCTATAGTAACGCAGTGTAGGTGGAAATCTGTCACCTGTATGCTCTCCGATGGATATAATACGTTTGCCTTTATGCCACATTTTACACACATCATCAACATCACTGGTGGTATTCAGTCTAAGTTCTTGCGTAAAGAGGAAGTCATAATTAGTGTTTAATACGTCCTGACATCTTCTGTCTGGGTTTGCAGAAAAAAATGTATCTTCGAAGATAGGTGGCTTATTATATAGTGAATATCTAGCCGCTGATTGGTCAGGTAGAGCGGTACTACCATCGACCAATCAGAGAAGTGTTAGTCCATTCACTGTGTCAAGCATAGATATATATATAAACACTAGATGGCTCATGGGAGATTTTCCAGCGTAGCTCACCAGCCGCCATCTTGCTACAGTCAACAGCTACTCTGGTACGCGCTATGGTAGCTGTTGTAAGGTGAGTGATCTGTACAAAAATACTCTTAACTCGCTGAAATCTTGACTGATTTACAAACGGTTTGGTTTATTATAGGGCTGTCAAGTTAACGCGTTAATAACGCGTTAACGCAAAAAAAAATTAACGCCACTAATTATTTTAACGCGATTAACGCATGTGTATTTTTTGTCCTCGGCCGCCCCGTAGTTTCAGAGCGCATCGAGTTTAAAATACCATCTACAAGCTGATGCTTACAGCCCCGCACCTGCCGCCCGCTTGTGGCAGACCACACTTCCACGCTCACCGGCAGGCCCGGACTGGCCATCGGGAGGACCGGGAGGGTGTGTGTGTGTGTGTGTGTGTGTGTGTGTGTGTGTGTGTGTGTGTGTGTGTATGTGTATGTGTGGCGCGACTCGCGCGAGCGAGGCACACCTTACGTGTTGTTGTTAGCATCTGGTGCTAGCTAGCTGCGCTAACAGATATAAGGAGCTGTTTCAATGACATTTCGCCGACAACTGCGCAGAGCACTTGACTTTATGCAGGTAGCCAGACAGTGGGACATTGTACGAAAAGTCAGCACACTCAGCACGGATAGTGCGCGCAACATGATTGCAGCGTCCAGGCAGCTCTCCACATTCTCTCACACACACACACACACACACACACACACACACACACACACACACACACACACACACACACACACACACACACACACACACACTTTGTATTGTATTATTGTATGAGAGGTTCCAGGTTGAATCGAATATTTGTAATGTTCAGAGGTTTTTGTGTTTAATATTCATGAGAATATTTGTCATTGTTCAAATGATAATAAACAAACATATAAAGCATATTTGTCCACTCATATGTTGATAAGAGTATTAAAAACTTGAAAAATATCCCTCTAAGGTACATTTAGAACAGATTAAAAATGTGCGATTAATTTGCGATTAATCGCGATTAACTATGGACAATCATGCGATTAATCGCGATTAAATATTTTAATCGACTGACAGCCCTAGTTTATTATAAACATTATTAGCATGGCTATGATACAGGATGCTTGGACATGTTGAAATTGCAGCTTTTCTTTGTGTATGTGGTTGTATTTATTAGCTGGCTAATAACAAGAGACCTAGTATTACAAAGTTGACCCAGCAACTTTACACCAGTGGGAGAGGCATAACTGCTCTTTCTTTTTAACATAACTTAAGTTACACATGATTTCTTCCAAGTGGTTTGGCTTGTTAAAAACATCTTACATTTACGGACCGTCCACACAGCAGCGTTAAAAAATCTTGGAACGCTTCTGCTCATTCACTTTGAATGGGGTGACGTCACTTTGCCTCACTTTTCGCCGAACTGCATTGTGGGCAGCAGAGCGGAGATTTTCAGGATTTTCAGGATTCAAAGTTGAGCAATGTTCAACTTTTGAAGCTGAGGTGGAAGCGTCAGCCAATCAAATCCCGTGTATGCAAATCTGACAGTTCAAGCGCTAGCCAATCAAACCGCGTGTATGCTGGGAGAGACATACCGCAGGTCATTTCCTCATATTCCAAAAAATGGAGGAGAAATTAGCGGTAGGGAATCACCCGGTGCTTTATGACCAGTCCCTATTTACCTACCGGGATATAAACCGGAGGAGCCAGGCATGGAGGGAGGTGGCAGAGACAGTGGTAGGTTTTCGCCTGTTTGGGGAGTTTATATCCAGTTTACTTCGGGCTTTTTTGCTTCGTATGTCGGGGGCGGGAGATTCATGTGATTGGTTGTTGGTGCCTTGCTCGCAAAAAATCCCCAAGCTTCAGATACGGCCACCTCCAAGATTTTTTTAACGCTGCTGTGTGGACGGGCCGTTAGATACATTATGATCCAGGAAATTGCTGGCTTTGTGTTGTTGTAGCAAACACCTTGGTGGTGGCTTAAAGCCCACCTCCGCTACGCGCCGTCCGTTAGATGAGCCTGGTTATATTTAATAAAAGAAGGAATTCAAAACACCGGAATAAAGGTTATAACAATAATCTGATTTTACTGGTAAAAAACAAAACACTTATACAAGTTTACAGAGTACTCCGGATTTCCAGTTCTACTGCCGTGCGATACAGGTATCAGGACCAGCCAGTCAGAAACAGGAAGCATTTTGCATGAATAAACAACAGTATTCATAGACATTTTTGGGGCGGAGATGTGTTGACTCTTCCATCCCATTTTACTCCGAAGCGAATCAGAGAGTCCGTGGGGAGGAGCTGTGTGAGCTGCTCACTCCCCCAGGTGTTTTTACTGGTTGGATTCACTTCTGGTCAGGTCCAATACAGCGAATCAGAGTTCTGGGAAAAAAGTATGTTTTCTTCTGAGCAGAGCGTGAGATTCGGAAGTACACAAGGACAGAGTCAATCTTTATCTCTGCACCTGTATTCACTCCTTTACTTTCCCAAGGAATATTTCACACAAACTATTCTTTCCCAGACAACCAAACATTGTACACAGATATATTGATGCCCAGAAAGGACCTTGAAAAGAATATGTGTGTGTGCTGGTGGGAGGAGGTGTATGTGTGTGTAGCAAGATATCTGGGTCAGTGAGTTGTAAGTGAGAAGACAATATATATGGGATTACTTAAAACAGTTCAAACAATACATGTTCACTAAAATACAGTTCAAAATAATACATGTTTACTTCAATACAGTTTAGAACCATATCTGTTTACTTTAGTGTTTACAGAAGTACCTGACTATGCCGGACTTTTGTGCAGCCTACGGATGCTCTAATCGCCGCAGTCTGGAAACAAGAACCCGTGGAATCACCTTTCACGTGTAAGATATGACAATATTATGACTATAATTAGGATAATCGTTAATTACTTAGTGGATGTATGTACATTACAAGTCCTGCTACACAGGATCAGTGGGGCTATGTGAGATAATAGTATTGCAAGATTGTTGTTGACCCAGCCTCTTTAGAATATGTTGCTACCATTTCTCCATTTCTTTACACAATTATTTAAAGTTTCTTTTGGACACCTTTTTTATAACTCTTAGTGTGGTTGTCTTATTCTTAAAGTATACATACATTACATACATACATACAATTACCCCAAAAATATGATAATTTAGGTGTGTATTTTTGTCCTTACCCTTAATGTTAAAGGAAAGAAGGGAGGAAAATGTTGACAATAATTTATATATCTGGCTACCTTTCTCATGTTTTTAAGGTTTCCCAAAACCGGAGAGAGGAGGAGGCAGTGGGAACTCGCCCTAAGAAGGGACGGTTTTGTTTCCTCTGGCAGAACACTGCTCTGCAGTGAGCACTTCAGGAGTGAGGACTTTGACAGGACGGGGCAGACTGTCCGGCTTAAAGATGGTGTTGTGCCAACAGTATTCAACTTCCCAGCTCATCTTCAAAGGGTATGTGTATCATTGGCCAACAAGAATTCAAGGTGTATAAGATTGATATATAAATATGTGATTAAATGTCACACTTTAGTTTTTCTTTCTGCAAGTTTAGGAATAAATAATGTGTTGTGTATTACAGCACATTTTAAACACTCAAAATGTCTTTAATTATGTTTATTTTAGCCGGAAGCAACAAGAAGCACAACCACTTCAAGAAGAGCGGAAGATGAACCTCAGCCTAATGTTGTGAGTATTCTGAATGTGGCCAAGACCAGAGAGATGGTCATTGATTTCAGGAGGGTGAGGACGTCTCCTCTACCCCTGTGCATACTGGGAGAGGATGTGGCTGTTGTGGAGGACTACAAATACCTGGGAATGCACTTAGACAATGGGCTGAACTGGAGGATCAACACTGACGCTGTGCACAAGAAGGGGATGAGCAGACTCTATTTTCTGAGGAAGCTGAGATCCTTCCACGTGTGCAGCAAGATGCTGGAGATCTTCTACCGGTCTGTTGTGGCTAGTGCACTCTTCTTTGCTGCGGTCTGCTGGGGGGGGCAGCATCAGAGCCGTCGTATAATGTATATGTATTGTATCATATATTGTATGTATATAATGTATTTATTAAATCTTCATGTTCCATGATGGGCCTCACCACCTTCAGTCAC
The DNA here is from genome assembly GCF_902827165.1 of Trematomus bernacchii. Lineage (NCBI taxonomy): Eukaryota > Metazoa > Chordata > Actinopteri > Perciformes > Nototheniidae > Trematomus > Trematomus bernacchii. The sequence continues at coordinate 228,535 of NW_022987671.1, read as the reverse complement.
AGGTACTGGCTCCTCGATTGTCCTTACACTCTCTGTCTCTCACCCTAAAACCAGACCCTTTCTTTTTAGACTAAAATGTCGGGTATCTCTAGGGTCCGTTTGGTGTTGTTGTCTCATATAACCCGTTTAAACCATGCCATTCAGCCAAATATATTACAACCTTCTCCAATAAATAAGTGTGTTATAACTTAAGCAGTTGGGCCTACCATGCTCGGCCAAAGAAAGACTTGGCAGCATCTCAGCTTCAAATAGGCCTGTAGTTAAAAACTTTGGTCAGCTGTTCGACTCACTTGTCGTCTATGATTTATTGTGTTTTGCACTTTAACCACATTAGGAAAATCGCCCAAAGAAGGACCTAATTATAATTTCTGTCATAGCAAATGTCATGCCTGCTAAACATATGTCATTAATGTTACTTTAATGAACCTTTTCTGTTGCTTCAACATATGAAACTTTGTATCTCTCTACCTCCTTTGCCTTTTTCTGCACTTCGCAGCCCTGATACGCAGCACTATGTTCCCCACATATGTTTATGTTTGCTGAGTCTGTCTAATAAACCCATAAAATGGTTGTGAAAGAATACCAAAGCTGAGGCTGGACGATGATTGATTGTTGGTGTGCCGTGTGTCTTATTGGTTTTGTGTTATACTGTATTTTATTGTGTGCAGCTGGTCCTTATCTCCAAGACACATTTAAAACAACATAACCTTGAACCTTGAAGCCCCATCTCTCCCCACCTGCCCCTGCTTCCTACATCCCCTCCACACCACACCAAGTTGTTCTTCTTAATAATAATACTACATTTATTTTGGGGGGCCGCCTTTCATAACACCCAAGGACACCTTACAGGGCATAGGGGCAATATAGGGAACAATTAAAACAGTGGATTTAGTAAGATATCAGCCGGGGTAAGACAAGACAAACAGTAAATGGACTACAGAAGGACACAAAAGGACACAGGGTACAGTTTATATTATTCTTGGGCTTTTTTCGACTACAAGAACTCAGCGCACCGTGCTGTGAAGTGGTAACGTATTTCAAAGGTTCTGGATTTGTTTACAAATCTAGAAACTAAATACTAAACTAGGACGATATGAACATCTCATGTCAAAAATATTTGACATAAACTGGCCTGTCAGTGAGCTCATTTTATGTTGGTTTGGTTCTTCTGATAAAGGTGTGAATATCTAAATAATATATACCACCATATGCTATTGTCATTAGTTGTGTCCCTGTTCTTCAAGCTAAGGCATTGCTAAATTAACAACTCTTGGCTTACAGAGTGGTAACATGAGACCGATTTTTATATATAAAATATAAATATATTTTAATTTGATAATTTATTTTAAATATTAACAATATAATAAAATAAATGGAAATATATACACCGGCAAATATTTCATATAAATACCTTGTGTGTGTATGTATAGCAGTGGCGAGCCGTCAGGGCCCTCTAGGCCCTCTGTGAGGGCCTAAGATATTCCAAAAAATAATATTTAAAAACATTAAAAAAATATATATATTTTTTAAATATATATTTTTTTAATATTATTTTTGTTATATTTTTCATTAGTTTTACCGAAAAAAAAACTTGATTTAATAAAATAACATTTCCAAAGAAATAAATCCTTCGAATCTGCCTGTTCAGTCTCTGTTTGAATGTCAGTTACTATAGCGGGCCTCTCTGCGATTCACAGAGGGCCCGCTATAGTAACTGAACGAGAGAGTAATGTCAAATGACAGTACAATTGACCAATCATATCTTCCCTCTAAATGGGTGGGTTTTATTATCGCGGACTTTATGACAAGTTCCGCCCGCTGTGAAACTTTTCTTGTTTCCATAGCAACAACAACTTCCTGTCAACAGCGTGAACTCGCCTTCAAAATAAAAGCATGCCAAATTACACTTAAGACATACAACTGCAACGAAAGTAACAAACACAATGCAATATCATTTTCAATGTCAAAGAACACAAATTGGGTTCCCAGGTGTTGTTTTGTGTGGTAGAGGGTCGCTGTCATTGATGCGTTTTGCACCCTGGGCCGTTGTTTTGATATTCCGCTGAAGTATACGCTGTGACGTAATAACTATTTTTTTTTCTTTTTTTCGAGGGAAGTGGTGGGGGTCAGAGGGCCTAGGTATAAAGCTCACGGCTCGCCACTGGTGTATAGCTATTGCTTTTTCTTATGAAAGTCCATGATTATAAGTATGCAGTATCATAACTACATCTTTGATGTTTATAAAAAACCAAACCGTTTGAAAATTGGTTGAAAATTGAGCAAGCTATGGTTATTTAAATAGTAAACCATAATGTTATGAATGAGAGCACTGCCTGTAGCAAGATGGCGGCCATGTGGCAACGTCGGTCTCCATTGGCCAGCAGCGCGGGTGAGTCATCTAGTGTTTATATATATGGTGTCAAGTACAATAGACCTCACATTAAATCATCGAATATCAAATACTATGAAATAGAATATAGAGTGTATTCTTAGAGAAATATTATAAAATAAAGTGTACTTTAAAGGCTCAAAGTGAAGCACACTATAAGATAGTTTGGAATGCTGATGTGACAAAACAAATGTACAATTTGCGGCCATTAAAGTATATCCAATCAAATGTAATTATTAAACATAACATTGATTATCAAAATCAGGAGCTAATCTGATCTCCTCAAGTAAAAGTGCATTAATGTGTAATAATATAAAGTCACAATGATATGAAGCATTAAATAATTTTCGATCCACACATATTAAAATAAAATTTATACATGAATTATGAAAAGTATAAAATGATGTACTATGTACATTTATATGAAGTTATATAGGCCTATACAACATATAGGGTTTATACACAATCAAGTGTTTGGGAAAATATGTATTTTATGAGTGACTCTAGTGACTCTAAGAGGAGCCTTCTGTGAAGCAGATGTCTACTAAAATAGCAAAATAATAAAATGTGTTGTAAAAACAATGTAAAACAATGTAAAACTATTACTATTATTATTAGCGTTAATACATGTCGTATTGATTGAAGTCATCTACTAATTAACTAAGTTAACTTATTGTATACGATAATAATAAATAAACACAATGTCTTCTGGTTTTGCGAATAAATATGTAGCAGGTGTAAACTAATGTAATATTAAAACAGGAGAAGTGCTCTTTTGGTGTATGTGGGTGGCTCTTAAAAGAGCCTTTTGTAGAGGAAGTAGATGATCTGTTTACTTCTTCGCTGCTTTCCTGGCTGGTGCCTTCTTCACAGCTTTCTTGGGGGTCGCTGCCTTCTTGGCCACCACCTTCTTCTTCGGGCTCTTTGTGATCTTCTTCACGGGGGTTTTCTTGGCAGCAGTAGCAGGCTTCTTCGCCTTCTTGGGTGTTGCTGCCTTCTTAGCGGCTGGCTTCTTAGCGGCTGGCTTCTTAGCGGCTGGCTTCTTAGCGGCTGGCTTCTTAGCGGCGGGTTTCTTCGCTGCTGCTGCTGCCGGCTTCTTGGCTTTGGCTGCAGGCTTCTTCGCTACTTTCTTGGGCTTCTCGGCTGCCTTGAAGGAGCCGGTAGCTCCGATTCCCTTGACCTGCACAAGTGATCCATTCTCGAGTAACCTCTTCACGGCGCGTTTAATGTGAGCGGTGTGTTCGTAGCCCTGAGCGGCCAGCGCCTTCTTCACAGCGATGTAATGGCGCATTTCCATTGCAGCGCGTAGCTCGCTTTAAGCGTGCCGTGTCGTGCCGTCCCCTTTTTTGGTTGTGCTTCCACTAGGCCTCGTTCCGGCGCGGCACGGCGCGGGGCCACTTTTTCCCCTCTTTTCTGGCCCTAGAAAATTGTGGTTCTATCGGGGCCAACAAACAGGGCTGAGTCGGGCTGAGTATGCTAAACTAGAGAGAGGAGCGCTGGCAAGAGGGCTAGAACTACAACAAGATGGACATATTTGACCGTGATTTAATTGTAATACACGTTTCAAAATGATGCCGAAGTAACAACATACTGATACCGGTTAGTAAAAACCATGAATTAATGCTTTGTCAAGTCTGCAGACAGACGGCAGGCGAAAAACCTTTTAAAATTCGTGTTTTCTAGATGGAGATTGGCTAAGCTAACGCAGTATATGCCCCGACCGTCCACACTCACAACAACGGCCTATACAGACATAAATAAGGCAGCGACTGTATTCACCATGACACAGGCAGTCTGTGGTGTGTACTTGTTTAACTTTTGTCGAGTTTCTGAACATATATAAGGAGCTGTGAGCTCTGAGTGCTCACAGCTAACGGCTGTGTTGTGTTTCTGGATTTCTCATTGAAGATGACGTCACGGCTCCGCCTACACTGCGTTACTATAGTAACTACCCCAGTTCCTAAACTGTAATGGAAGCGCAGCATGAAGTGAGTCGGCCCTGTTAAGGCCCAACGCGGCCAAGCCGTACCGAGCCGTACCGAGTGTGGCCGAGGCCGACCGTGTAGTGGAAATGCGCCATTAGAGATCCCTTTACGGTCCTTGGAGGCGGTGACCGCCTTCAAGATGAGCTCAGCGGCTCCGGGACCAACCTTCTTGGCCGGCTTGGCTGCCTTCTTCTTCGGGGACTTGGCTGGTGCCTTTGCCGGGGCGACGGCGACTTCAGTGGGAGCTTCTTCTGTTGCCATGATGCTGTCAGGAGGATTCTCGGGTCTGATGAGACGAATAGAGAAATCCCAGCGAAGAGAGGAACTTAAACACACCATGAGAACCGTAGAGACTCAACTCAGTGTGGCTCACACAGGAGCTGCCGAAAAACTGTGCCACTTTGTGTTTTCTCTTCAGCTAAAACTGTAAAAAATACACATTTAGAGAACGAGTTGAATTTCAAAGGTTAATTGAATTCAAAGTGGATGACTTTATCTTCATATAGAAGCCAAATAAAGCTTTAAATATTGTGTTTTTTTCATTGGGAAGGCTTTAAACCTCCTAAAACTGCTGCCGTGAGTGGTACAGATCTGCGACTTTTCTCTGTAATCTCTCTCTTAAAGGATTTAAAATACATTAATATCCCACTAAAACTTGTAATATAATGAAATTAAATGTTGGATTAAAGACTCAATGTGAAAAAAATCCAAATATGTCGCCACCTTTTTGTTAAACAGAGGTAATTCTGCTGTCTGCAAACACACTCAGGACAGGCCCTGGCTGTGTTCTAAATACAGTCTTTAGGCGCGTTCACACCAAGTACTTTTCCCACAGTAGTTCATGAGAACTTTAGTTCTTTTAGTTCTGATGAACTAAAGCAGATCGCGTTCACACCAAAATGAGTTCCTGGGGGTGGATTAGGCAAATGAGCCACTGACGTCACTTCTTCTTCTTCTGCTTTGGGTTTACTGGCAGGCCGCAAACAACTTCACAGCGAGTACAGTAGGTGGCGGTATGCACCTTAAAGTTGCAATCCGCCAAAAAACCGAGAGAAGAAGAAAAAAAACTTCCGCTTCCGCTGTATGCTTCTGTTTACCTTCCGACCTCAGTCAGACACGCTATGGAGTTGACTGAAGTTGTGGTTTTGGTGCTCGTGTTACACAGCTTCGTAACTGAGTTATTTAAGGCGAGACACGGCAGGCAAAAACATCGTTTTTCCTGCACTGGTCAATTTTGAGATTTTGTGCTATTTTGATTCCATAACATGTTTTCTTTCAGGCTTTTGGAAGGAAAACGTACAAAATACACATTTAAGTGTTCATTTTACTATAATTTGTCTATTTGCGTCTGTAGATTTCTCCTACATTCACCAAAAGTTAGCATTCTAACGTAACATAAAGTACCGCGACCGCTGTTTGCACCATGTCTTCAGAGGTATCGTTGGAAAGCTCCGTTTCTCCTGCACAATCTCATCGGATCCAAATATGGTCATTTCCTTTGTATCAGCAACCAATCGTGAAAGTGCAAAGGGGTCTTAAACCAAGAAACGAAATCTCATTGGCTGGTGTCAATTTCTGACAACGTGATTCGTTCAGATGCGTCACGTGGTGTGCTAAAGCACTTCCTGGTTAGCTTTCCGCTAGAAATTTAAATCTGAAAATGGCAAAATAACGGAGAAAAAAACGTTCACAGAGAAGACGACAACAATTGTCACTTGCACAAAGCAAGGTTATACAAAAAACAAATGACCCCGAACATGAAATACCTTCACGGAGTGCGTCGAGGCGCAAGCTATCATCCAGATAACAGGAGGGTTTAGCTAGCGTCACACTGCAATCTTTAACCTGTTCCACTCTGAGCCTGTTTTTCAGGTCTCAGGCTCGAAAATGACATTCCCAGAACAAATGACCATATCTTCCCTTCTAAAAGGGTTAAATTAATAATCTTTTCTCAAAGTAATGATAAACCTGTGAGTTGGATGTAGAAGTGTCAGAATCAATATAAATGTTTTTTATTTTAAAGAAAATTCAGATTTTACATAGTAAAAAACTGTAAATTATAGTGTCCGTCCAAAAATTATTTTTTACAGATAGTGAAAACTACCCTTGGATGATGGGTTAGTAGACTAAAAGCTTTAGGAATCCAAAGTACAACATATAATAAGTACCCTGTATCAAGATTGATGCAAAACAAGTGAAATTTGACCTTTTTAGAGAGATTTAGCCAAAAACTGGGCCATCTGGGGTCATTTGGGTGGATTTGACCTATCTCTGGCCCCCCTTGCTCGATCTGGTTGGTTGACATACCCTTGTGACCGTTAGAGCCAATAGAATCGAAGGAGGATACCTACATAGACACACATTGTAAAGAAAAAATGTTGCCGCTTCGCGTGTGAAAAGCGAAACTAAACTGGAGGAATGTCTCCTTCTGGAGTTTGGAAACTAAAACGCAGTTGTATTGCTTATGGATTATCAGAAATAATTTCAAAGAAGGCACAGACACATAGGATGAACCTATGGATTAACTGCAGCATCGTTTTTTTATCGTTTTAATGCCATTGAAGACCACTTTTGACCAAGGTAAGCCATATTTATATGTTTAGCTTCTTGGCTCCACATGTGATGATGTACGCTTTCGTTGATAGCGTCGCGAATGTTTATCACTGAGTGTTGAGGTGGGCACCGTTAGATTCAGTGTCTCCAGGACACCAAGAAATAGTGTTTGGTTGTGCATCTAGGATAAGTAATAAGGGAGTTCTGAGTGAGTTTATGTGCCTTTGTCGGTCCCGTTTTTTCGATCGAGGCTAATTCAGAGGCTGAGTGCTAGCATTGTGGGTTTTTTTTGAAAAAAATAATTAAAAAGATCAGTTAGCTGAGTTTCTTCCCGTTACATGGATATAACACATTCATAGTTTTATTCAATATTAAGATTCCTTAGACGTTGTTTCCTGCAAATGACGCGTTTATCCGCCCGGTACCGGGGGGAAGGCGTGAAACAGGTTAAAGGTCGTTTTCTCAAAATGAGTTTTTTCTCTTACTCTGAGTTCGAAATGTCCACTTCAGTAGCAGTTACATACACCAAACCTTCCAGTTATATTCCTATCAATATTATGAAGGCTTTTACAGAAGGGTTTGGTCATATATAATTCATAGCCTGAATTATATAACATTTTATACCTAAAAACATGGTGAAAATTGATATTTAGGGATTTTGACAGTATTTTCTGATTTATGGAGTGATACAAAGAGATATCCAAAATCCCTTCTGTAAAAGCCTTAGATACTAATATGACTACAAAATGAAACAATAATTTTGATCCTGGCTTTATCCAAAGTTCAGGTTTCGGTTCCTGAAATGTGTTAAAATATGCGCATATTTCATGAGATAATGGTTCATTTGCATATTTAAACATGCTATTTCAGAAAACTTGTAATACAAAAAACAATTGCCTTATTGTAAGTAATTAACTGGAGAAATGTTTAGCTGATATCTTTAAGTTAAAAAAATTACCCTATTCACCTGGGGTGTCTCGCCTTAAGCCAATAACTCAGCCACAAATACAGATCGACCATTCAAATGCAATAGCAATGCTGATTCGGAGGCGAAGGCGGTTAAGAAGCCTTAACAAAAGGACTGGACGGCGACAAGCACACGCTATGGACATGTTTCGTCGTAGGACAGCTGAGGATGATGACCGTTATCACGCCCAAAGAACAGCAATGGTACGTTCATTAAATCACATTAATACTATCTAATGTAGGATTTATGGAGTTATGTAGGGCTAATTTGTGTCTTTGTATGTGTTCCAGATATGCGGTGCTTGATGAAGCGAAACGACTGCAACATGGACAATATCAAAATCCAGGTGGCAGCATGTTGCGTATTGCATAACCTGTGTGAGCGTCGTGGTGATGAGTACAGGGAGGAATGGACTGCCTTACCGGCGACCCAGCTTGATGGGCCAGCGCCAGACATTGTTGAGGCTGGGGGGCAAGACACGCGCACAGCCCTTATGACGCATCTGAACATGTAAATTGACAATAAAGCTGATCTTTTGTACAGTGCTTTTGGTTCTCTCTTTTATTTACCACAGTCAACAGACAAAATTACAATAGTGCATACACACCTTAGTGCAAAGATAAAATGTCAGTATCAAAACAGTACTCATACTGTATATTTGTATATTAATGAGTATATTATTATGTTGAATGTGTGTTAAAGACAATGGGATGAGGTTGAAGGCTCTTAAAAAAGCTTTTGTATACCATCTTTACTGTGATAAATACATACATGTTAAGCATACACACCTGAAGAACTACGTACGTGCAGCAGATCATCTTCACTGTGTGTTGTCGCCCAGAACCGCACAATACAGGTGAAATACTGAGTAGAAATACTGTCAGCAGAACAATGCACTTCATCAGTCATGACTTTTCAATATTTATAATAGTTTTTAAGTACTTTAAAATAGCTAAGTAATAATGAGCAATGATGACAACCATTCATATTTTTTTGTTTATTACAAATTAAAGTAAAATATACACAAGTGTCTTGATTAAATGATTGTAGAATAAGCATTTTGGACATTTGCCCTGCAGCCACGAATTGCATTAAAAGCAGCAAGAAACTTTGAATTGATTTCATTTTATACACATTTATATCTGAGTAGGCAATATCAATATAATCAATTACTGTAGTACATGTCATTCATTTATTTGTGATATAAAGTCTATGCCTAGGTGGTGCATATTCTGGAAAATCAATTGAGAAACAAAAAAAGAACAAAATCTCAAATTAAGTTTAAATGACTTCTTCTGATTTGTCTGACCATAGGAAAGAGTTAGATAAGAAATAATACCACTAACATGTCTGTAGTATTGCACAGTAAATAGGCTCAGCAGTTAACACCTTTATTATATATCCTCCTGAGAGGAACTCAGTTCACGAACTCCTATGTTCCCTTACTATAATTCATTAAAATATTGAACTCACAACACTGTTAATTACAAACTTAACCATTTATCTTTCTATAAATAGTGTTTGTGTTGATGGACGCCATTTTGAAATACAATTGAATGATTGATGACACACCTTAGTGCAAAGTTAGGCGTCAGTATTAATAACAGTGGCATATATATATATATATATATATATTATAATAATACAAAATGTACTGTCCCAGATGTAGGCAATTTGGGGTGAAGTGTCTTGCCCAGGGACACAACGACATGCTGACTGCAGTGGGGTTTGAACCTGTGCTCCCCTGATCCGAACACCAACGCACTCAGCCACTGCGTCACACGCCTCCCAACAAGTCATTGTATAGTTGACTAACGACGACAAGTTTTTCTTTTCTTTTTAATTGGAGGCCTGTTGGATTTAACCAGCTCGCTTAGCACTCCCAGAAGCCCAGCCTGAAAGCTATTTTGTTGCTCCACCTGGAGCGCCGCCACCTCCACCTGGCGCGCCGCCGAGTCAGCCATCACCTTTAGAAGCTGGTCCTGCGATTCCTGGGCCTTGTGTGCATGCAGCAGCCGTTCGTCGTGCATCTCCTTGTTGGCCATGGCATGCCGGTCATCATTTTCCTTGCTGGCCAAGGCACACCGGTCATCCATCACTGTGATGGTGTCCAGGAAGCTGTCATCCCGTGTCCTCTTTCCTAATAGGAGAAATAAGCCAAGTAGTTTTACAACTTACTAGGAATGTGTTTACTAGCTAATATAAGATAGGATCAAATAGCTGACGCTCAAAGTGCCCTTATTTATTGTTTTGTGCTTGATGTATGCTAGAATTTTATTTTGTCAAAAAATGATTAAGAGCTTTCTTACCAGAAGTCATGTGGAGGGGAAAGCTCACTGATATCCAATTCCAGGGGAAACACCACGTTGCCTGAAACACACGATTAGTGCCATGAGTTAGTGAAGCAAATTACAGAACATGGCACACTTATTCACAAGTCAAAACGTTTTTATAGCGGCCAAGAATAGCTAGTGAGCTAGCTAGCTGTTATTAGCTAGCTATGTTCTGGCCTGCTAACAGTGTTACCCAATTCAACCTAGCATTGCTAACTCAATCTACCGAGCCATAAAAGTACATATGTGACCATTATTGTGCAGATTAAAACAGTGCAGTGCATGTAGTATATTTTACCTAATTCGTTGTCGTCCTTGGGCAATTCCACCGCCATTGCATCCTCCCACCCCATCGTGCTAGAAGCGATGGTCTTTGCGGTGCCGGAGAATGTGGGTCTGTGGACAAGCAAAGCATCCAAACGATCGTACCACTTGCTGGTCTTCCGACCGTTACCACTCTTGTTGTTGTGGTCTTTTATTTTTTTGTAGTCCTGCTGGTTTTGCAAAAAAGTAATCTCTTCGTTGCTACGCTGAGATTTTAATGCGTGCAAGTAAAATGGCTGCTTTTTAAAACTTTTCGGGAGTTGTACGGGGCGTGGTTTGCATTCCGCACAGCCAATCAGACGCACAAACTACTTTCTCCCACAACAGTCCCTGCTCTCTAGCAGGGACTGAAAAGCGGGTCTGACGAACTAATTTGAGCTACTTTAGTTCCTGGGGCTTTTTGGTGTGAACGCAAATATATCGTAGTTCTGATTAACTATTGTGGGAAAAGTACACCAAAGTACTCCGGTGTGAACGCACCTCTTGTTACTCAACAGTGAGAGACCTTAATTTAGCACAGCTTTTCTCATGTATCACAATACAATTATATTTATATAGTATGAGTATTATCATATATTTTAAGAAGACCTTTGACTGGCACTTTTCTAATTTTGTCCGGAAGATTTAAACGTTAATGGACATCTTGACCGGCGAAAGAAACTGAAACTGAAACTCTGCCGCACGGTCCCCTCGTTCCTTGGAAGAGGCGGAGAGGTGGGTGTTTGTCATCTGCTGGTGGACTAACCGGAGAGAATTACAGTGCTTGCCTCGACGGGGAGGGATTGCATTGAATTAAAGCAGCAGAAGGAGCAAACGCTTGCCTCGGGGAGGGAGAAAAAAAGCCACAGCGGAGAATAAACAGAAGGGTAACCATGGTAACCAAGTCTTCTTCGCTGCTTTTGTGGCAGACTACAGCGCCACTTAGGGGCCTGTTATATGTACTACAGCGTCTCCAGCGCTTTCGAGCGGCAATGGCCGGCCGTGGCCCAACCCCACATTCCCCTGATAGGTGGAGAGTTGGCCCAATAGCCGTAGCGCCACTTTCCTGATGTCAGTAAAGTGTTCAAATCTGGATCAGTTTTAATCAGATCCGTTGCAGCCCCTTTTTTAGAGATTTGGGTATGGAGGAAAATAGAGAGGGTTGTGTTTTCTGACACTTGGTGAGTTCCCTGGAACACCGGGGACACATATTCATGTATAAAAGACGTACAAAAGTGCATTTTGCATGATAGGTCATGATAGGTCCCCTTTAAATAGCAGGTGCGCTGGCATAATAAGTAAGGGAGTGCACTTAGACAATGGGCTGAACTGGAGGATCAACACTGACGCTGTGTACAAGAAGGGGATGAGCAGACTCTATTTTCTGAGGAAGCTGAGATCCTTCAACGTATGCAGCAAGATGCTGGAGATCTTCTATCAGTCTGTGGTGGCTAGTGCACTCTTCTTTGCTGCGGTCTGCTGGGGGAGCAGCATAAGAGACGGTGACACCAGCAGGATCAATAAACTGATCAGGAAAGCTGGGTCAGTCATCGGCATCAAGCTGGACCCCTTTGAAGCTGTGGTGGAGAGGAGGACACTGAACAGGCTGTTGTCCATCATGGATAACCCCAGCCATCCTCTCCACCTGCAGCTGGACAGTCAACGGAGCTCCTTCTCCAACAGACTGCTGCAGCTCCCCTGTCACAAGGACAGATACTGGAAAACATTCCTGCCCACTGCAATAACACTGTACAACAAATCACCTCTGGCTGGAAGAGAACTCTCTGCTCCATAGTTTCTCTTGGAATAAAACCACGTTGTACATTTTACTCTATAATCTGTTCAATATTTATACTCCATATTCCATATATTTTGAATATATATATATATATATATTTGTATATATATATATATATATATATATAATATCTGCATGTATATTTTCTATTTCGACATGTATATTTTATATTTTATATTTTATTTTATTTTTCTTTCTATTCTTGTATATTTTGTAGTTTTGTTTTATTGTAAAATGCCTTTTATGCTGCTGTAACAACAACAATTTCCCAATTTGGGATCAATAAAGTACTATCTATCTATCTATCTATCTATCTATCTATCTATCTATCTATCTATCTATAATGCCAAGCAGCATCACAGAGGGAGGAGACATCCGATCACATATACATCTTCTTGTCCTGCAATTTATGTTATATTTCTAATGTTATTTGGTTAACATTTCTGAATAAAAACAATGTATTGTGGTGAAACTGCTGGTCATTCATCGTGACCTTGAGAATATATGTGATAAACAGTCAGAAGATAATGCTTTATTTTAAGAGTATGCAGAATACCAATACATGAGAGAAAGAAACAAGCACCTTTAACCTGTGTTAAATAATAAATAAAGTTAAAATCCTAGTCAGACATGTGTGGAGCCAAAACACCTAAGAAGCCTATTTAAAGTCTCTAAAGTTTATTAAAGGTGTTTCTTGGAGCAGATTTTGTGATTGTATTGTAATAGTCTTTAATGAGTGTAACAAATAACTCTAAAGTAATCAAGTTTCTCAAAAACAGCCCCCGATTTAAATGTTCCAACTGTTTGTGTGTTTTTTGTAAATGCGTTTCTGCTGTGTCTTTTAAAGTTAAACATACGAAATTAAAAGACGCAAAATGTATAAATAAAAATCATAAAAGTGATATGATAAAGTATAGAGGAATACACTTTATATGATTGACGTGTTATCGGAAAAAATAAATGTACTGGCATACTGTAAATCACTCCAACAGGCAAACGGCAGGTTACTTAGTTTTCTGAAGAAGAACAGATAGGCCTACATGTTATCAAAGTGTTACATTAAGTTAAATTATCCTAAATCAGTGAAGTGTAAAAGAAAACATACCGACTCTCTATCAGAACCGAGTACAATCCCACGACTCTTTTGAGTGTGTTTGCAGAGACAAAACTAACCTCTGTTTAACATTAAAATATTTATATTTGTAAACTTTGTTTAGGTTAGGTCTTTAACCAAACATCTTATTTCTATGCCCAACTAGTTTAAGTCGAATTTGAAAGTATTTTAAAGCATTTAAGAGGGAAATTAGAGAGGAAAGTCACATATTTATGACTCACACGGCAGCATTTGAGGGAGGTCGAAAGGCTTCCCATTAAAATAATAACACAATATTGAGGTCAATTTCACTTTTACATGAAGATAAACTCCTTTGCTATCGTTTAAGGTGAAGTTTACAATATATGGTTCCCTCCAGGTGTGATTTTATTACATTTGTTCGTGAAGAGAAAACACAAAGTGGCACAGTATGCCTGCTGCTCCTGTGAGACAGGCTGCGATTGAGTCTCTACGGTTCTCATGGTGTGTTTAAGTTCCGCTCTTTGCTGGGATTTCTCTATCAGTCTCACCAAGACCAGAGAATCTACTTTGAAAGCAACATGGCAGAATCCGCTCCCGCTGCCGCCGCACCGGCCAAGTCCCCGAAGAAGAGAGCCACCAAGCCGAAGAAGGCAGGCCTCAGCGCCGCTGATCTCGTGCTGAATGCCGTCACCGCCTCCAAGGAGCGTAAAGGGATTTCCTATGTCGCCCTGAAGAAGGAGCTGGCCGTTAAAGGCATCGACAACGCCAACCAGGTGAAACGCGCCGTGAAGAAGTTGGTGGAGAATGGAGCCCTGGTGCAGGTCAAGGGATCCGGAGCTAGCGGCTCCTTCAAGGCAGCCAAGCCCGCCGAGAAGCCCAAGAAGGTAGCGAAGAAGCCCGCAGTCAAAGCCAAGAAGCCAGCAGCAGCAGCAGCGAAGAAACCCGCCGCTAAGAAGCCAGCCGCCAAGAAGGCAGTAACACCCAAGAGGGCGAAGAAGCCTGCTACTCCTGCCAAGAAAACCCCCGTGAAGATCACTAAGAGCCCGAAGAAGAAGGTGGCGGCCAAGAAGGCAGCACCCAAGAAGGCAGCGACCCCCAAGAAGACCGCAACCCCCAATAAAGCTGTGAAGAAGGTGGTTAAACCAGCTGCCAAAGCAGCGAAGAAGGCACCAGCCAGGAAAGCAGCGAAGAAGTAAACAGATCATCTACTTCATCTACAAAAGGCTCTTTTAAGAGCCACCCACATACACCAAAAGAGCACTTCTCCTGTTTTGACATGTTTATATTTTGCAAAACTAGAGTACCTTATGTTTTACAAGAAGTTAATTAACTGATATAAAGATGACTTGAATGAAACATGAATAACATGTTACCTGGTATACTACATTCATACATCTATTTCCTCTTAGTACAATACATTTTATTATATTGTTATAAAGACATCTACTTACATATTCTCTCTAAAACATTATCCCTTACATGTACATTATTTCCTATATGACATTGTTTTAACGTACATATTTCATAATTACATACTATTATTATATTAAAATGTGTCTTTACTACACATTAACTATTACCCTCACCACCCTCTCCACCTGCAGCTGGACAGACAGCAGAGCTCCTTCTCCCACAGACTGATCCAGCGTCTCCTCTGGCTGGCAGAGAGCTCACATTAGCTTCTCCTTCTCCAGAACCATGAACCCTCTGCACAACAGCAACCTCGCACATCTGTAATTTGGATAAAAGCGTCAGCTAAATGCAATGTAATGTAATTGATATACTTTGGTATATAAGTCAACTATATGTAAACATTTGAATCCATCCACAATATTCTATAATGTGAATCATTTTTAATATATGTATTTTCTACTATACTACTATTCACTGTTTATTTTATTTTGTATCTTATTACTAATATACTTTATTCAAACATTTTTTATTGTTTAATGCCTGAACACACTGTAACATAATAATTCAGTACATTATTGAAATTATCATGTTATCACAATTCCAATTAAACTTAAATTAAAAAAGGTTACTGAAACAATATTATACAAAACCCACAAGTTTATTATATATATGAAGTAAAACAATCATGTGCATTGTAGAATAATAATCATATTATAGTATAGCACGTTACCTTTGTGTACTTTTTAAACATAATAGTATAATGCTTCATATATAATTGTGACTTCATACTGTTACAAATTAAAGGAAATTTAACTGAGGAGATCAGATTAGCTCCTGGTTTTGATTATATATATGTGTTCCAAAAACATTAGCGTAAATTTTGATGGGATGATAATCCAAATAGATTGGATCAGAGCCTTTTTGTTGAGAGTTGCGACAACGGAAGTCCAAAATGCTTGGTCGTCACGTGGTTCATGGAGACTCAGATAGTTCCCGGAAGTTCGTGGCGGGCCGTTTGTGAATGCGTTAATAACAGGAGATAGAACTGCGATTGTTGGTAATTAGTAGTCAATAAAGGTTTTGATTTGCAATATTTATATAACATATCGATATGTGTATGTAGTTAAATCAATATGTTTTAAAAAAAAAAGTAAAATGTGTTAATATTTGAGGATTAAGATAAGAAGTACTTTATTCATACTAATTTGGGAAATGTTTGCGTTGCAGCAGCAAAACACAAGGCGTACATGAGTAGCAACAACATTGCGTGAAGTGCTCGGCTGCGCACCGCGTCTCAGTTGCTCCGTCCGTCTTGTGTTTTGTTTTTTGTTTGTTTGTTTTGGGCTAATTATTGTCTAAACGTTGTTTGTCTGTATGAAACATCATTTTTGAGAGACCATGCTTTTGATCCTGTGGATTACTTTTGCCTTCTGCTGACCATGTCTGGCCATACAACTTTTCAAAACCCACCTGAGCCACAACACGAACAGGTATGGCGAGGAGCCCCGGCCTCTACGCTGCTACAGCCGCGAGGCTATGCTGGAGCTACAATGCGATCGGCCTCCTACGAATACACCAAGCCACCTGTGTTCTTCGTTATTGGACGACATCCCTACTCCATCCATAACTGATTTACTGGTATGCTGCTTTCCTCACTAGTAGAGAGCAACTTGTGAAGGTTAACAAAACCCTGTCATCTGCCATCACAACCAATGTAGGTGCCCCCCAGGGCTGCGTGAGTTCAGCTGTGCTCTTTACTCTCTACACTGATGATTGTCGTACCAACACACCAAATCAAGTCATCATTAAGTACTCCGATGATACTGCAATGAATATCTCTGCTCAGTAACACAGACGACCCTGAGCTGCACCAACAGGCTGTAAATCAGGTGGTCGAGTGGACTGATAGCAATGCTCTTGAGATCAACACCAAGAAAACTGAGGAAATCATTTTTGGCTCACCATCTGACTCCCATAAAGTCCCCAATAGGGGCGTTCACACCAAGTACTTTTCCCACAATAGTTCATGAGAACTTTAGTTCATGAGAGCTGTTTTAGTTCTGATGAACTAAAGCAGATCGCGTTCACACCAAAATGAGTTCCTGGGGGTGGATTAGGCAAATGAGCCGCTGACGTCACTTCTTCTTCTTCTGCTTTGGGTTTACCGGCAGGCCACAAACAACTTCACGGCGAGTACAGTAGGTGGCGGTATGCACCTTAAAGTTGCAATTCGCCAAAAAACCGAGAGAAGAAGAAGAAAAAAACTTCCGCTTCCGCTGTATGCTTCTGTTTACCTTCCGACCTCAGACACGGTATGGAGTTGACGTTTTGGTGGTCGTGTTATACAGCTTCGTAACTGAGTTATTTAAGCCAATAACTCAGCCACAAATACAGATCGACCATTCAAATGCAATAGAAATGCTGAGTCGGAGGCGAAGGCGAAGGCGGTTAAGAAGCCTTAACAAAAGGATTGGACGCTATGGACATATTTCGCCGTAGGACAGCTGAGGATGATGGCCGTTATCACGCCCAAAGAACAGCAATGGTACGTTCATTAAATCACATTAATACTATCTAATGTAGGATTTATGGAGTTATGTAGGGCTAATTTGTGTCTTTGTATGTGTTCCAGATATGCGAATACTACGGAACGCGTTGTGTCCTGCGCTCTCTCTGGGTGAACAATAGAACATCGTCCTGGTGGGAGAAGGTGGTGCCAACGTACACCAATGTGCAGTGGATCAAAGATTTCCGAATGTCCAAGGGCTCTTTCCTCTGTATTCGCCTGGAACGTTGGGGAGACGCAACCTAAAAAAATCGCCGCAGGGCAAGACACGCGCACAGCCCTTATGAGGCTGTACAGCATGGAAATTGTAAATTGACAATAAAGCTGATCTTTTGTACAGTGCATTTGGTTCTCTCTTTTATTTACCACAGTCAACAGACACAATTACAATAGTGCAGACACACCTTAGTGCAAAGATTAAATGTCAGTATCAAAACAGTACTCATACTGTATATTTGTATATTAATATAAGTATATTATTATGTTAAATGTATGTTAAAGACAATGGGATGAGGTTGAAAGCTCTTTAAAAAGCTTTTGTATGCCATCTTTACTGTGATAAATACATACATGTTAAGCATACACACCTGAAGAACTACGTTACACACACACAGGTTAGTCTGTGTACCGCTGCACTGCTGCTGGTTTAAACAAAGACAGTCATGATGCTAGTGCCGTGCATGTAGGTTCTCTATTATTTATCAGCAGCAGATCAATAAGTGTCAGTAGTATCAAAACAATATAATAACAGTGGCAATATATATATATATATATATATATATATATATATATATATATATATATATATATATATATATATATATATATATATATATATATATATATAATAACAATAGGTAGGCTCAGCAGCAGACACACCTTAGTGCAAAGTTAGGTGTCAGTATTAATAACAGTGGCATATATATATAATCACAATAATACCAAATTAACTGTCCCAGGTGTAGGCAATTTGGGGTGAATTGTCTTGCCCAGGGACACAACGACATCCTGACTGCAGTGGGGTTTGAACCTGTGCACCCCTGATCCGAACACCAACGCACCAGACATTGTACAGTTTATCAACGACGACAAGTTTTTCTTCATTTTTGTATTGAAGGCCTGTTGGATTTAATCAGCTCGCTTAGCACTGCCAGAAGCCCAGCCTGAAAGGTATTTTGTTGCTCCACCTGGCACCATGAGGAGCTGGTCGTCCGATTCCTGGGCCTTGTGTGAATGCAGCAGCCGTTCGTCGTGCATCTCCTTGGCACGCAGGTCCTCATTCTCCTTGCTGACCATGGCACGGCGGTCCATCGCCATGATGGTGTCAAGGAAGCTGTCAACGCGTGCCCACTTTCCTAAGGTGAAATATGCAAGATACAAGATCAGTTTAATCGCAACAACGAGACAACATTGTCCAACATTGGACATGGTGCAGGCAGGGACAGTGTACAAAATGCAGGTGTAAAGTAGAAGATAAGATAGGATCAAATAATATCAAATAAAAAATAAATATCAAAGTGCCCTTATTTATTGTTTTGTGCTTAATGTATGCTTGAACTTTGTTTTATAGGGATTAGTGGACATCAGTTAGATGTGTAACCTTCTTTCAAGGCCAGAGTAGTTACAGTGTAAGTGGATTGACATCTAACATAACATGGCTGAGTACAATTATAACAATCAATAAAAAAAAGGAAAAATAAATAGAATTTCAATTACATTTCTACTTAAATGTGCAAAAATATTAGAACATTAGTCTTTGTGGCATGCAGGTAATCAACTGTTTAAGCTTTTACCATTAACATGTAGAATGAATGTTGCAAATGACTTGAAATTATAGCAACTACAATGTATTGTTAGAGGTAGCATTATGTCCAGCTAGCATGCTAATTGCTAACGTTATATTATCGTTTTATCCCGGAGGGGAAAACTAGTTTCTAATCCTGAGAGAAACACCTCGCCTGAAACACACGATTAGTGCCATGAGTTAGTGAAGCAAATTACAGAACATTGCACACTTATTCACAAGTCAAAACGTGTTCATAGCGGGCACGGCTGAGAATAGCTAGCTAGCTAGATGTTGTTAGCCAGCTTGGACCTATGATAGCAAGTTCTAGCATGGCTAGCTCGATCTACTGAGCAAATAAAAGTACATCTAAAACCAGTATTGTGCAGATTAAAACAGTGCAGTGCATGTATTTTTATTTTACCTTCGTAGTCGTCCCGACATGACTTTGCCAGGTCTGCTAACTTTGCTGAGCCACAGAAACTGCATTCAGTAGAAGCTTCTGAATGCGGCGCTTCGCGTCCTCCGAGTAAATCGCCAGAAGCGCCGACACATCCTCATCACTCCACCGCACCGATGATTTATTTAGTGTTGCTATAATAACTGCTTTCACAAAAGTAATCTCTTCGGGTGCGCTGGCCCGAAGCGAGCAAATACAATGGCCGCTTACATAAAAAAATTCAGAGTCAAACGGGCGTGGTTTGCATTCCGCACAGCCAATCAGACGTACGAACTATTTTCTCCCACAACAGTCCCTGCTCTCTAGCAGGGACTGAAAAGCGGGTCAGACGAACTAATTTGAACTACTTTAGTTCCTGGGGCTTTTTGGTGTGAACGCAAATATATCGTAGTTCTGATGAACTATTGTGGGAAAAGTACTCCAAAGTACTCCGGTGTGAACGCGCCTATTGTCATCCATACAGATTAAATCAAGCAGGGAGTTTCATGCAAATACTTGGGTGTAATGATTGACCATCTGCTGTCATGGAAGGATCACTATGGCTGCGTTTCACTTCGGTTAAATGGATTCCTTGCGTCCCTCACTTGCGTTGTTTCCCTGCGACTAGTCCCTCCCACCAGGGAAGCATGGAGAGACGCAAGGAAACCACGAGAAGCAGGGAAATGAGTTTTAAGAGCAATGGGACGTCCTTTCCTCCGGAGCGTCAAGTGAAGCGACGTCCGTTTGTGATGACGCCGCACAGCTGTTCGTCTGACAGCAGCTCTGTCCCCGTTATTTTCACAAACACCCCCGCCTCTGTTAGTACACATTTACTGACACAAACATTTGTATCATCTGTTGTAGACCCAAATAAATAAAATCAAATAAGAACTCATTCTCAAAAACGATAAACGCCATTCTTAAAATGTATAAACGAACATTAGTTTGATTAATATTGATTAGAGTGCACAATATAAATAAAATAATTGAGAGAAGAAAATGAGATATGTTATCTATCAAAACCCAGTTAGATTAACATTCATTGGATTGCACACTTAGTTTGTTTGTGTGGATATGTAGCAAATTAACATTTTAAATAGCACTTAATGACTGACTGAATGGAAATGACAATAAATGAAAATGTAAAACGAAAAAAGCGATCATGAAAATGTTTCCAATAAATGAATAAAATGATTTTTGACCACTTTGTTGTTCAGATATATCACATATTTGTAACTAAATGATACATTAATTGAAACAAAACACGGTATAAACTGAGGAGTGAGTCCCGTGAGTTTCATGTGTTTTCTTCACTCCGCTGGGAAACTGCTCTCATGTCAAGAAGCATCAGATCATTGCATGCGCTGCATCGTCCAATCAGTGAGCGATACACAGTAAGGGGGCGGGGCGAGTGTCTGAGGATTTCATCGAAGGATGGTCTGGTGGTTCCTCGATTATAGCTCCTCCATTATCGCTCCTCGCTCCTCGCTCCTCGCTCCTCGCTCCTCCGGCAAAAATAAGGCCATTGGGACGCTACTCAAGATGGCGCAGACAAATCAACTTCCGGTGAGACCGAGACCGAGGAGCGAGGAAATGAAAAATAAGAGAAGTGAAACGCAGCCATTGAATATCTGTGCAATAGGACAAAACAAAGAATTTATTTTCTCCGCCATCTTAGGTCTTTTGGGGCAAGCAGAGAAATTCTTCTGTTGTTCTTTACATCTGTGATCATGTCCATTCTACAGTACTGCAATACTACCTGGTATAAATGTTTGTCAGCAGCTTTAAAATCAAAACTGCTCCACCTGTTAAAAATCTGCTCAAAGATTGTTGGTCAACCCTGTCAGAGACTCTATGACTCAGCCTATCATAACAACCTAGTGAGGCTGTCCAACAACATAATCTCTGACCCAAACCATGTTCTGAACAGTGAATATGAACTGCTACCATCTAATCGGAGATACAGGGTCCCACGATTCAATAAAGTCAGACTGAAACACTCCTTTGTGCATCAGTCAATCCTCACAGTAAATACAGAGCTACATCCCAGATCAAATGCACGCTGAAGGCTCTTTGAGCAGCTTTTCTCTCACTGATTGTGCTGTTATGTTAAATGTTTGTTGTTTGTGTTTCATGTATTTTTGTCTGGATATTTGTCTGTTGATGTTGGACATGGAGCTGCTGTGACGCAAGTCATATTTCAGTCTTGATCTGACAAATAAAGTAATATCGTATCGTATCGTATCGTATCGCATTGTACATAAGAGAAATTAAAAGACTAGAAATAAAACATCCAGAGAACAAGGAGATGTAACAGCTAAACAAGGAGATGTAACAGCTAAATTGACAAAATTAGACCGTTTTTTTTGTCATACATCGTCCTCGAAATCGAGCGCTAACGTTAGCAATGTTGACGTGCAGCGGCAGCCGGAGCCGGAGGCTATCGATGGCTCACCTGCCTCACCACCATCATTGCCATCTTGCTCCACAAGTGAAGCTGTATCCGTGGCCGTAGCGGTGCAACCTTCTTCTCCAGCCAGCCAGGAGGAGAGGCTGGATTTGGCTGTGCCCGGCGGTGGTCCAACAGTTCCCCCAAGGGCCTCAACCGATAGGGGACACTATGGCGCTATTAAGACCCCCGACGCCAAGATCAAAAGCTATATTATAGCAACCGGTCTGTGTAGACCTACCGGCCCATTCCCCAGAGACAAACATCAAGGAAACAGGTTTAATCCTCTTCTTAGTTCGCTGTGCCGTTGTCAGGCTGTGGTGGTCTGAGGCCAGGGCAGGCTGTTGTTGATAGCCTATACATGTGGCGCTTCTGAGTGGTTGTGTATGTTTGTGCGTGTGTGAGCGCATCAGCGTGCGCTTATGTTTGGGGCGATGGGGGGAGGGGGCCCCAAAACAATATTTGCACCGGGGCCAATCACAACCTTGTTACGCCACTGATAAGGCACCTCTTGTAGCTAGAGAATTATTATTTTCTGCGAACCAGAAAATGTCTGGAAGAAGCAAGACCGGAGGAAAAGCCTGAGCAAAGGCCAAGACCTGCTCCTCCTGCGCCGGGCTACAATTCCCCGTCGGCCGTGTTCACAGGCATCTGATGAAGGGTAACTATTCCCATCGTGTCGGTGCCGAAGCCCCGGTGTACCTGGCCGCTGTGCTGGAGTACCTGACCGCTGAGATCCTGGAGCTGGCTGGAAATCATAAATCTAATTGCCAGAAGCAAAATGCTAACGTTATGCTATAAAGGAACTACAGCCGAGTACAGCAGGGTCGCACGACTTCAACGTCACGCCAACTTAATTTCGATATTCAAATATACAGATTCAACATTTTACAAGTTGAAACGTTTGTTTTAACAGTTTGCAGGAGGCAGGTACTTGCTTTCAGCCCAGCAGCAGCCTGGTCCTGGTCCTCGACCTGCAGCCCAGTATCAGCCTGGTCCTGGTCCTGGTCCTGGTCCTGGTCCTGGTCCTCGACCTGCAGCCCAGTATCAGCCTGGTCCTGGTCCTGGTCCTGGTCCTGGTCCTGGTCCTTCAGCCCAGCAGCAGCCTGGTCCTCCTTCTGATCAACATCAGCAGCCTGGTCCTCACCCAGCAGCCCAGCAGCAGCCTGATCGTCGTCCTGCCAGCAAGGATCTCCCTCTCCCTGAAGATCAACAACCTTCAACTCCTGAAGACGACTCTCCATCCCGGTCAGGTGAGGGTAGATTAACTATTGACAGTGATGTAGAGAGTGAGTACAGTTCTGAGAGTGATATTGAAGATGAAATATTATGAGAGTGTGAGCGAAAGCCCAAGGTTTGATTCCAGCCCTGACAGCCTTACAGCTGGTCAGCGAGTCAGCACCCCCCTCCACTCACCCTCTGAGAGTAACTCGGGGTCTTTTTCACCAACTCCGGAATATCCAGACCCCCCGAGTGAGGCTCAGGGGGAAGCCCCGTTTGAGGTCTCAACAAAAAAGAGACCTGCAAGCAGAAACTTGAACCTAAATGAAAAATGGGCAAATGTAAATAAATCACCATAGCCCGTGAAAGCACTGGAGACGCTGTAGTACATATGCCAGGCCTGTAAGTGGCGCTGTAGTGTGCCACAAAAGCAGCGAAGAAGACTTCTCATAGAATCAGCCCTTGCAAAAACAGGGCTGGAAAAGAGCAAATAGAGCGAAATGAGGCATGGCTAAAATGCATGATCTGTTTGGTATTTTGAAAAAAAAACTTCACAGACATGTTTTAGATAGGTATTGCCCTACAATATAGTATTCAAATATAGCAAGATAGGTCCACTTTAAAGAGGCTACTCCTTTTACAATATTTTAAGAGTGACTCTTATTGTACACAACAATTTGGAATCTGAGTGGTGCCGTTTGTAATATTACGTTATTGGTTGATTTATTCCTGTATGTTAGTCATTTCGTTATAGATGTTTGTTTCGAGTGGAGTGTGGTACTATTGCACCACTGTACAGTATTATTTTGGTATGGTAGTACTTAGTCCCTGGTGAGAGTACATCGATAACCTAAACTCTGTGCGTGCGCATGCTCAGTGTCGAGTTATCAATATATGCACTGGCGTTTTTATATGTACAAAAGTGGTGGGGCACAAAAAACTTAGATGTCTATATATAAGCTTCTGCAGTGACGTGCAGTGAGGTTCATGGCTGGTGAGGCACTGACACTGACTCTTCCGGTTTACAAATATTATATTTTGACCTAAACCAAAATATAATATTATTTTCAAAAGCTTTTTTTGTCTGATGCTTCGATTAATTTTAAACAGACAGTTCAACAAAAGGATACCCAAAAAATGTAATTTTATCATTTAAATATTGAATTGTTCTCTCTTAGTAAGATCCCATTTTCAATAAAATTGCGGTCTTACCTTGACTTGAAGATGAAGTCCATTTGCCTATCCTTCTGGACAAACATTTCTATTACTTTTTTGTAAAAGTCCTCCTTATCTTCTTGTAGTTTCAAAAGTCTATCATAAATCTAATCGATAGATTTATGATAAAAAAATTATAAAAGTAGGGTAGACATGTGGATGTTATCCGGCTGAACAAAACGTGCATTTACAGGTACGTTTCCCACAGATCTTATTTCGAGCTATTTTCTAAAATCCTATGGAGAAACCTCATTGCTTTTTTGTGCTTACTTCCTGGTTTTAGGACGCGCCACTGCACCTCTCTCGTCTCCTCTTCACACACACCACACTTTTCGCGGCACACGTACTTATAGCCAATCAGCTCTGAATGATGTGAGATGACGTATGGTGGGGATGGCAGCTCCGTGCCCCTCTGGTCATTATCTTTTTGCCACACACATTAAATGGGAAAATACTCTGAGCATGCGCAGTGTAGTTTTTACAGTCACCGTTCACTTCACAGCGAGAGGAAGGGGCATGATCAGGTTTTGTCCCACATGGCTCTAAACAGCTCAATAGGCACACACTGTGACTGTAGACACACTAATTAGAAGAACACAGACTAAAACAGCAATGTACAGACGAATCAGATGATTAAACATGATCTTAAAATATATTTTATATATTTTTTTATTTATTTTCTGCATTTTTAGTAATCATTATTTGTAATACTTTCTGCTGACACTAGGTGGGGCTGTGCCCCACCTGCCCCTAATGACCAGTCACCACTGAATATATGTTAATCCTACACTGTAACAAATAGCTGTAATAGTAAACTTGTTTATCATTATTAGTCCTGAGATATATGTATATATGAACAAGTCCTGAAATGTACCCATTTATGGGTGTATATATATATATATATATATATGTGTATATATATATATATATATATATATATATATATATATTACGCAACATATCAAGTGTACACACTGTAGTATTCGTGTTTGAACATCATAGTCGATAATGTTGTATACATCTATTGCTGAGTGGACACTGCTGCACTTGCAGTGTGTCATTTCATGATAAGACACTTGAATCTAACTGTGGGCTGTCTATAACATACAGTTTAGTTTAAACAATATTACTTAAGATGTTAATATTTACATGCTTATCTAATCTTGAAATAGTGCTGTAATAGTTTGTGCCATGTATGTTTTAGAGCTACTAAACTAACTCCTAACGGTATAATATACAATGGTCACATTAAAGAACTGCTAATTGGCTAAAAGATAATAACTCCATTAATATATGTACCTAGATGTACCTAATTTCTTAAAATGCTAATACAACATAAATAAAGAACTGTTAGAAAGACAAATGTGTTCATATTTAATCCACTACAATAGAGCCACTATTTTCGTTCTGCTCCAAACATTTGTTGGTGAACACTGACATCTGGTGGATAAAGGCTGGAACTAAATATAACCAGTTGTATTCATTTCAATGTGCGTGTGGGCAAAAGATACAATCGAGTGCTTAAATGTTACGGTACGCTATTGATCGGTGAACTGCAGACACCTGCCAATAAGTAATACTGATAGAGTGTAAACTACATTAAACATTAATGATGGGTCCAACAAACGTTGTGGCTTTATGCATGTGGACAGACAGATGTAGAAACCACACCGCTATTCATTTGAGAATGTGATGATTAACCTGCTGGATGTACGAAGGAAAGTGTGAAAAGGAGTTTGCTTTAGTTGAAATTAGACTTTACTGTATAGAGCAGGGGTAGCCAACACGGTGCCCGCGGGCACTTGGTCGCCCGCAGAGGCAACGTGAGTCGCCCGCGGGGCATGTTCTAAAAATAGCTCGCCAAGCAAATCCAAAATGTATAAAATACACAAAACAAAAAAGGAAATGTAATTAAAAGAATCTACCCTATGCATAAACGAAACCTAAATCATAGCGAACTATATCTACTTACTACAACTCTATATCTATCTAACACCCCTCCTGCCCCCACCCCCAAAATTAATCTACCAATCACGTTCTTGCTTGATTTGCGGGACCAGCGTTGCAGTCTGGAAGAGAAGCAATGTGGCACCTCCCCGCTGATTTTCCTTCTGGCAGAATCTACACAACACATCAGCCCCATTGAACAGCCTATCATGCCAGCCTATACAACACATGGGGGGCAGAGTTTTACTCTGTGTGCTGCAACTTGCATATATATTTATTGCACTTGACGCACACACGCATGGCGTAATTTCCACCTGGGACAGGGGGGAAATGTCCCCCGCTCTTTTCGAAATCCCGTTTGTGCCCCCCCACTTTAAAAATATGTTTATTATTATTTTTTAACGCAAGCTGTCGATCGCCACCGAGGAGCTCACAGCCTCTGTGAGCGAGCGAGACAGATACCCCTTTCACACCAACGGTGTTTCAGGGCCGGTTCGGTGCTGGTGCTTGAAAAGCACCGGGTTTTCCTGTTCACACCGCAGCGGAGCAGCGTCATAGCTCCGGAATCCGGTTCGTTTCGAGCACCAAAAAGTTGTCCGTCTAGAAGCAAGAACCGCATACGTCACGCTTACGTCGGAGGAGGGCGAGATTAACCTGAGCTAACACTTAAGGCGAGTACGGCAAATAAAAGTTGTAACAAGCAGTAGTGCTGAGCAAAGTGACTAGAACGCAACCACACACTTGTTAAAAAAAACACACTTTATAAAGTCAGGCAACACTAACGTGTGATTCTGTTTATTTGTACCTTACTTTGACCATCCGTTCGCTGTTAAAGATCATTGTGGAGAGCAGGCAGACGTTTTGTTTGTTATTATAGCAGCTATCGGATGGAATCAATACATGGGCTGCACAGGTTGTCATGTCCGACTATCACAAGTAGAATCATAATGAAAAATACGTCGGTAAAAAGTGCCTGTAGAAAACTGCTTAGCAAGTAGTCAGTTTAGCTTCGGTTGCTATGCTAACATCACCCATGTTATACCAGAGAAACTTTCATAACAGCGTTGTGATGCCAAACAGCGTCAATTCAGACTGACACCAAACAGCGTCAATTCAGACTGACACACATTCACTTAAGGGGAACTGGGGATATGTATCAGCTGCTTGTGTGACAGTCAGACAGTGAATACTTTAGAGCCGTGTGAGCTAACCCGGAGCTAACGGGAGAATACACTCCCGTTGAAGAGCAGCCGGCCAGCACTGCAGCGGTCGGTAAATGCCGCTGAAACACATTAATAAACAATGAACCACGGCACTCTGGAGAAAAAGTATAAGGTTGGAGAAGTCGTTATTTAATTTAATCTGGCTTCGTATGATTAAAAGCAACGCAGTCCCCGGCCCGTTGTTGTTGTGAGGTGAGCTCCGGCGTTGGGGAGAAACTCAGCGACGTAAACTGTGACGTCATGACGCAGCAGCGGCAGCACCAGTCGGGCTCTGAGCGGTGTGAAAAGAGCCGGCGCTAAACCGAAGAACCGGTTCTGAACCAGAAAAGCTCTAGCACGGAGCTTGAACCGGAGTTGCGTTGGTGTGAAAGGGGCAAGAGAGAGAGAGCGAGCGAGAGAGCTAGGGAGGGAGAGGGGGAGAGAGAGGGGGAGAGAGAGAGCGAGAGAGCTGGGGGGGAGGGAGGGAGGGAGAGAGAGAGAGCTAGGGAGAGCATACCTTTATCTATTTAATATAGATAAAGTAAGAAATCATTCCAATGTGTACTATAGGACAGTAAAAAAAATCAAAAAACAGTTTGAAAGGGGAGTGATTAGTAAAATATGCATAAATAAAAAGATAGCATGCTAACTAGGTAACATAAGATAAGAATAAACCAGTTTAAATGATTTGTTATTGGTTGTGATCATATTCTAAAGATGTTTGGATTATTGAAAAGTATACAGCTCTCTTTCATCTGAGTGTTGAGAGCTGTATCCATCAATTCATGTTGTGCTCAAAGTGCTCCAGATTGATGCATGTCACTTCAACATTAAAAAATAATCTTCCTGGGGGTGCATGCCCCCCGACCCCCCTAGAGGAGGTGAGGACCCCCCTGGAGGAGGTGAGGCCCGTCCACCCCCAAATAAAGCAGGTTAAAACAATTAGATTGCATACATGTTCTTTTAGTAAACACTGCAAACGGGTCCCACAGACCCAAACAGACACAAAGGTTAAAGGTCAGCATATCATGTTAAAATGTGCTAAATATATACACTGCAAAAAAAGAAAAGAAAAGAGGAGTAAAAGTAGCCCCCGACTTGTTTTATTTTTTAAAAGTAGCCCTCATCCTAAAAAAAGGTTGGTGACCCCTGGTATAGAGGCTACAACCTGAAATACAGATGATATCATTAGTAGTCATTTGGGGTTGTTTCAAATTTATATTGCTCTATGATGTGGGTGTTTTTAGTCGAGTGACTTGGTGTAATATGCGACATGTTGTACACCTCAATACATATAGGGCAAGGGGGGAGATTACTGTTCTGGGTCATTAAGTAGTTGTGAAGAGGGGAATGTGCTTTAGTTGGAAGTGGGTGGCTCTTAAAAGAGCCTTTGTCGTTTGTTGAAGCGGGATCAGGGTGTTCACTTCTTGGCAGCCTTCTCGGTCTTCTTGGGCAGCAGCACAGCCTGGATGTTGGGCAGCACACCTCCCTGAGCGATGGTCACTCCTCCCAGCAGCTTGTTGAGCTCCTCGTCGTTGCGGACGGCGAGCTGCAGGTGACGGGGGATGATACGGCTCTTCTTGTTGTCCCGGGCGGCGTTTCCAGCCAGCTCCAGGATCTCAGCGGTCAGGTACTCCAGCACAGCGGCCAGGTACACCGGGGCTCCAGCACCGACACGATGGGCGTAGTTACCCTTCCTCAGATGCCTGTGGACACGGCCGACGGGGAACTGGAGCCCGGCACGGGATGAGCGAGTCTTGGCCTTCGCCCTAACCTTTCCTGCACCTTTGCCTCGGCCTGACATTTTCTATGTGATTATTCTTCGACGTTAAGAAGAAAGTAACTCTATCACAGTTCTCACCAGTTTATATAGGAGCGCAGCTGTACGCTCATTGGTCAGATTGATCCGTAACTGTGATCGTCCAATCAGAAAACAGGTCGGTCTGCCGCCTGAATTCTTTTCAGAATGAGACTGTATTTTCTGAAATTGTTTTCACCCGTTCAAAGATGAATATAAACTAATTGTTTTGCTAGGTATTATTCATTCTGTGTCTTTTTATGCACCAAATAGCAAATTCCTTGTATGTGTTAACCTACTTGTAATAAAACCTATTCTCATTCGTATATATACACTGTACATACATTATTATATTTGCAGCACTTAAGAAACAAATATAGCTTTATTTGTAAAGCATTTTATAACCTCCAGGTAGAAGTGATGTACAATACAAACAAAAATATGTAAAAATAGTGCTCAAAAATTCAAATGAACAAAATGTAAATAGTAAAAGCCAGATCACAGGAAGATGATCCAAGTGAGCATGGCAGTTTAATGTCACTACCACCAATAAATAATTTCAAAACCAGTTTTAAAAAAAAGAAGGGTGTTCACTTGCACCAGATTAAGATAAAATATAAAACGGTTGAAGAACTTTGTCTATTTAAAAAAATGAAAATGATAACCTAAATCAAGAAATATGATATCATACATAAACAATCAGATACTATATTACCCAAGGCAATCTAGTGCAAGCCATTCAAACTGGTCCAAAAAGAAAGCATTTCATATATTTCTAGAGATTACATGAAGGCTGTCCTGATGCCTTTATAACAAACCTGTAAATGTCTGAATTGAATCGAGTGTGTGCATTAATGCAAATGTTTTTTAAGTAAAGGGCTTTCCTGTATTTATATATGTGATCGATGTATTAAGCTAATGATTCCATGTGGAGAGAAGGGCTTTAAACGTAATAAATAGGCTAGGGAAAAGGTACACATTAGATAGTATATACCCATAGACATTTCCAAAACCTAATGTAAATATTGAAATAACAGAAAAGAGGTGAAAGTGGACAGCAATGCTAACAATATTTTAGACATTTGTTTTTGGATATCTGAAGTATAAGCACTAACAGAGCATGGTATAATGACAACTTGGCAGGATATCTTGAATAACTGAGTGTAGAGATAATAACATAATTTAAATCTGTCAATGTCAACTAATATAGGTGAATGTAGAATGTTGTAGATCAGGACTCAATGAAACCATATAACATCACATAAAATGTGAGACTTAAAGAATGTGGGAAACATAATTAGTTGATAATGTATGAATATGATGTAGAAGATTCAGTGTAAAAATAGAAAGAATTAACGAAAGGGTAGTGAGAAGAGCTGTCTTTTACTATTATTGGTGGACATCAGCTTGTTGTAGCTGGTTGGTGTAGTTTTTTGATGAAATGCTTGTAATTAATTTCCTCCACAGGTATGAGTGGAAGTTCACAGGCCCATTATTGAGTTAGGTGTTCATCCTCAAATTCAGGGAAGATAATACAGACCTAGTTCTTTCCATGATGACATGTTTAGCCTTAAAAGCATACATTTGGGTGCCTAAAACACCATTATCATTACCTGTAAATCAGTCCTGTTATCTAAACTGATAATGTGTGATATCTGACAAGTTATCTGTTCATGACATGTTGATATTTAGATTTGTTATATTTACAAGATTATAGAATTAAAATAAAGAACAAATAACTGAAGTGTTCCAAATTATTTTCTAACACAGGTATTGTGTGATATACTGGATAGTCCCAAAGAGGATTTTAAACATTTAAAATGTGTAGCTCCAAATCATCCTGACGACCTTTTCTTTAAATCTCGGGAATCATTAGATACATAACTGAAATGGCTTCAAAACCACTTTGATTACTGTGGACAATACCCAGTGGCTGACTTGTGACATTGTGGTATTTAGAACAGAATTGATTTGTACATCTTGGATGTCGTATAAACAACATTGTCCAATAGGTGACATTTTTAATATCAAGAATCCTAGCAAGAGTTCTGTTGATGGAATTTAAGTTTGATATAATGTTCATTGACTGAAAAATGTGATATTGCCGAAGGAAAGAGTCTTTAAGTAATGTGGGTGGCTCTTAAAAGAGCCGTTGTTTTTCCAGGTATATCAGGGTGTAGATGTTTAACCTCCGAAGCCGTACAGAGTGCGGCCCTGCCTCTTCAGGGCATACACCACATCCATGGCGGTCACGGTCTTTCTCTTAGCGTGCTCGGTGTAGGTGACGGCATCACGGATCACGTTCTCAAGGAAGACCTTCAGCACCCCACGGGTCTCCTCGTAGATCAGACCGGAGATACGCTTCACTCCGCCACGGCGAGCCAGACGGCGAATAGCGGGCTTGGTGATGCCCTGGATGTTATCACGGAGAACTTTACGGTGACGCTTGGCGCCTCCTTTGCCGAGTCCCTTTCCTCCTTTTCCTCTACCACTCATTTTCGAGTATTGATATGTCGGCTCGTACAGAACGAATGGATAGAAGCAGTGTGACCGGCAGTATTTAAATATTCACTGCGGACCTAAGAGAAGACGGAGAGCGGGAAAGCTGCTAGGCGGGGCCAACGCTGCAGCCTCCACATTATCTTTCAAAACATTTTCTCTTCCTTTAAATATTGCTTATATAAATCAGTCAGGCTTTATACTAAGCGTTTGATGATTAAACGTTTGTTAATATATAATAAAACCCTCACATGCTTAATAACATTTATAATTGAAATAAGACCCTTTCTGAGATTAACATTACATTTAAAGTTGATCAAAGTATTCAAAAAAGACTCTTTATGAGACATTCATTCTAAACTGTTTCTGATGAGTCAAGACATACATTTGTATAAAACATGTCAACCATTTGACATAAAAGTAAGAATTAGTCCAATAGAAACACCTGAATCTATACACTGTATTTAGGTGTGGTTGTGTGGCCAAAAAATCAAGAAATGTACCAAATAGTTAATGGTAAATATAAAATATAAAGTAACAGACAAATAACCTTGGATTTCTTCAACTTATAACATATTTCAGCTCTCACAAAATGTTATAAGTCTGGTCAATTAAAGCTTTTCATTTACACATTTAAAAGGTACTTTTGTAGAGAAAATTATTTGTTAGAAAATGGTATTGCCTTATGGAAACATTGACAGATTGTATTTTTTTTTACAAGATAATAAAAACAATATAACTACTGTTTAGCTCTGATAATGATATGCTATCGTATCGAGTCTTTAGCAGGGTTTAGATAGACACAATTGAGAAGGGTCAAACTCCTTTTCTGAGAGTATGATTACGATTCAAAAAGTATTTATTTATCCAGTTTATACTTCTGACAGAAGCATAAAAACAAAACATATTCATGACTTGTGTCATTTATGAGATTGAAAAATAAGCCGATTTCATTAATCATAGGGACATTTCTCAAAAGGAAATGTTTGTAATAGGTGTTCAGATGCAGTGGGTGGCAGAGCCTTTGTGTTGTTGGTATATCATAAGAGGTAGATTCACTTTCAGGTCTACAGTAGAGCCAAATGCAAAAGTATTCACCCCCTTGGCCAGAAAGAAGCCATTGCTTCAGGAAAAAAAACAAGAAAACACGTTTGGAGTTCGCCAAAAGGCATGCGGAAGATTCCCCAAAATGGATCGTGCGTGCACTTATTCAGAGGAACACGTCTATAGATGTAGTGGGTGGCTCTTAAAAGAGCCTTTGTGTTGTTGGTATATCAGCAGCAGTTTACTTGGAGCTGGTGTACTTGGTCACGGCCTTGGTGCCCTCAGACACGGCGTGTTTAGCCAGCTCTCCGGGCAGCAGCAGGCGGACAGCGGTCTGGATCTCCCTGGAGGTGATGGTGCGGCGCTTGTTGTAGTGAGCCAGACGAGAGGCCTCACCTGCGATGCGCTCAAAGATGTCGCTCACGAAGCAGTTCATGATGCCCATGGCCTTGGAGGAGATGCCGGTGTCGGGGTGGACCTGCTTCATCACCTTGTAGACGTAGATGGCGTAGCTCTCCTTCCTGGACTTTCTCCTCTTCTTTCCAGTCTTGCTGACGCTCTTAGCGACGGCTTTCTTTGAGCCCTTCTTGGCCGCTTTAACGGGGGGTGCGTCGGCAGGCATGATTAGAGAGTGAGGTTGGTCAGACTCGATGCCTCACAGACACAGCGCGGTCTATTTATATCCCCTCGATGCAAATACTGCTGTGCTGCTGCTCGCACGGGATTGGTTATCGTCTGCGCATGACTGAGCCCTACGATGTACTTTGATCTGCACCCCCCCCCCCCCCCCCCCCCGTTTTATGTCTTATCCCTGTTTGGTAGCCGCTGGAATGAGCATGTTAAACACTCTTGTCTTTGTCTGATTGAATCAAGCGATCTTATTTAGCTGTGATGTAACACAACCAAGGGTCCTTCTATAATTGAATTAATGATATATATATATATAAATATATATATTTAGTAAAATAGCTATTCACATTTATATTCATATGTTTAAATGTTGTTATAAAATCAACAACATATTTATTATGTAGGTATTTTATGTGTTTTTTTCATTTAAATTATTCCAGTGTATTTCCACCTCAAGTAGCACCTCTGCTCAGTGCATTCTTTACATTTTGTATTAGAGCTGAAGTGTCTTTTTTTATAATACAAACTTGTTCATCATTTGAATTGAGCACATGTATTTATTCAGACGTGCTTGATTTTTGGACTGAGCTGTGAAAACGCCTTTTCAGCGTTTTTGATGCTGAGCACTATTTTTGCTCCAATCAAGTAAAACAAGACTCTTCTCTCCTGACTGTACGATTTATCTTTTTTAAAGATATTTAATTTAAAGACATTTAAATGTAAACTTCCATATTTAAATAAAGTTAATAATGCAACGCTGTTGCAGTGCTTTGTGATTAAGTAAAGTGACGAGCTTTTATGGAAATGTCTTCAGTCATTAACAGTCTAATTTTTTGGTAACAATTTTTTATTATTCCCATTTTCATCACTCATTGTGTTCATATATTGTCAAAGACAGTGGCGAGCCGTCAGGGCCCTCTAGGCCCTCTGTGAGGGCCTAAGATATTCCAAAAAATAATATTTAAAAACATTAAAAAAAAATATATTTTTTTTAAAATATATATTTTTTTAATATTATTTTTGTTATATTTTTCATTAGTTTTACCGAAAAAAAACTTGATTTAATAAAATAACATTTCCAAAGAAATAAATCCTTCGAATCTGCCTGTTCAGTCTCTGTTTGAATGTCAGTTACTATAGCGGGCCTCTCTGCGATTCACAGAGGGCCCGCTATAGTAACTGAACGAGAGAGTAATGTCAAATGACAGTACAATTGACCAATCATATCTTCCCTCTAAATGGGTGGGTTTTATTATCGCGGACTTTATGACGAGTTCCGCCCGCTGTGAAACTGTTCTTGTTTCCATAGCAACAACAACTTCCTGTCAACAGCGTGAACTCGCCTTCAAAATAAAAGCATGCCAAATTACACTTAAGACATACAACTGCAATGAAAGTAACAAACACAATGCAATATCATTTTCAATGTCAAAGAACACAAATTGGGTTCACAGGTGTTGTTTTGTGTGGTAGAGGGTCGCTGTCATTGATGCGTTTTGCACCCTGGGCCGTTGTTTTGATATTTCGCTGAAGTATACGCTGTGACGTAATAACGTCTTTTTTTCGAGGGAAGGGGTGGGGGTCAGAGGGCCTAGGTATAAAGCTCACGGCTCGCCACTGGTCAAAGATAAGACACAAATGACTGAACTCCAACCCTTTAGCACTGCATTAAATGCATTTATGAAGGTTAATGAATGTTCTTTGGTTCATGTGGTAATATATAGAACAGCGAGAGATTTGAACTATTATATATGTAAGCGCTTTGAGCATCAGGAAAAAGTGCTATATAAATGACAGGTATTATTATAATATAGCTAATGTATTAAATGTCTATTGCGGCTTTCACACCGGCGCTTTTCACTTTCTAGCTCCTCGCGAGAGCTTTTCTGGTTCAGCTCCCGTTTCCCTTTTCAGCTCCCGCTCTGTTCACACCGCTCACACCGCTCAAGAGCCGGGATGGTACTGCGTCATTGCCTCATCGTTTGCGTCATGACGTAACCGTTTACGTGCCTGCTTCCTAAAACCCAAACCGCGCGGAAATCACAACAACAATGGCCGATTGTATTGAAGCGCTGTTCGCTGTGGTTATCCTCTTACGAGACGAAATGGAAGGCATCGGACGACTTTTCAAGGGACGACTGAATATTGCCATGAAGTTGTGTACAACCAACCCCCTTTACACCCCTTTCCAGAGAACGGTAGACAAGAAGGAGCTGACGTTAGATCTGCATTGATGGAGTATTTCAACATGGGGGACCACTAATATTACTGCAGTTAAACCTGATCTATTTTGTATCATGCCTCTTACAATAAAATCACTGGATCAGACTTGAATTGTGTTTTCTTTTGTATACAAATCACAGAATGTAAACAGATAAACAGGTATGAACAATATTCTTATAAAAATAGTGCATACCCAAAAGGTTGCCCCCGCCTCCGCCTCGACGGACGTAAGAGAGACGTAAGCGACGCCGCGTCATAGCTCCAAAGCTCTTGCCTCTGGACCGACAACTTTTTGGAGCTGGAAGTGAACCGCATTCCGGAGCTATGACGCGCCGCCGCTGCGGTGTGAACAGGAAAAACCGGCGCTTTTCAGGCTCTAGCTCCCAGCAGGAGCTGGAAAAGCGCCGGTGTGAAAGGGGCATATGTGCCAGCAGTGGCTCTACAAGACAGTTCAAACATCAGAATAATGTGCATGGTAGCCTACCATCTGTGTGGGAATTAAATGTGCAGTAGATGTGTTCCTTCAGTTGGCCATCATAACAAGGTGAATGATGGATGAACAGTGGGATATTTCTAATAATGGAAGGAGAATTCCCCAGGAAACTTTTATAAAACTATAACAGGGTTGCCAACTTTGGGTACCTGGCTGGAGTGAGATTTTGATATCATGGGTTTAATTCGGTTTAATTACACATGTGCGCACGAAATGACTGCTATCGTGTCAGCAGCGGGACCTTAGCATATATATAGGATATATATACAATATATACAAATACACAATAATGGACACAGACTATAAAGGGCACACAGTTTCATTCACTGATGAAAGTCAAACATGTTTGTTTCCACTGTTTTATTGTGTGCCTGTCGCGATAAGCAATTCATTGACTTATCGTATGATGAATAAAAATGAACTCGATAACTTTTCTGACCTCGATACATTTCCATTTACATGAGGATGTGACTAGCAGTTTGAAAGGATGTACTTGAATTATTATTATATATTATCATTATGTCAGTGGTCTAAAATGGTCATACAACGGTGCCAACAATATTATCGTTTATCGCAATAATTTCCGGGAAAATGTATCCAACAAAATTAATTATCGTGAGAGGCCTATACATGAAACACACACACACAAATCTACAGACTTACTCCAAACTGCCAAATATATGAATTAACACACTCTCACTCTCATACTCTTTGACTCTATTTTGGCTATAGTAGAACAATAAGCAGCAGACTTTTACTTTTTTATCATTTCTACTGGATCTTAGATCTGCGCATGCGCTCCAGAGTATTTTTGTTGGGTAATCTATGGTAGGGCTAACCCTTGTGGTGGGGCTCAAATCAGTATTTGCAATGTAATTACATACACGCTCCCCCCGACAGTGAAACGCCACGCGTGAGGTTTAGATTATTTTCCTGTCTCAATCCAAATTGAACTGTATGAAATAAAAAGGCACATTTGTCTTGTAGTAAATAAAAAGGGCGACCTGGAGCCAATCCTGCAATTTCCCCACAGGTGAAAGAGTTGACATGCTGAAAACCCAACCCCTGCAGGGGGTCTGGGGGGATTCTCCCCCAGGAGATTTATTTTAAATACTAACATAAAATACACATTCTGGTACTCTCTTGAGAAGAAAAATAAATAAATCTATTACTACACATTTAAAAAAATGAATGCCATATTAGTTTTTTGTTACTTTGTTCTGAAAGCTGAACCTGCTGCAGCAGTGCTGCTCCTCACAGAGAGAAGAGGGAAGAGGCTGTGTGAATTACTTTACATTGTGGATAAGGGTAGATAGCCCCATTGTTCTGTGTGTCAAAATGAAAGACAGCCCACACACCTATCAATCATCAAACCGTGGGGTCTTATTTCATTACGTGTTGATTTCTATCGTATTCTTCTTCGTATTCTTCTTTTTGGCGTGAGAATAGTTTGGGCAGCGTGAGGTTGAGTGAAAGCGTGTGTCACACGCTAGATGCGTGAGAGTTGGCAACCCTGCTATAAATAATAAAAGGAAGGCGATCTTTAGTTAGGGGTGAGTGTGGCTCTTAAAAGAGCCGTTGGTTTGTTTGAAAGGATGGTTCCTGTGGTTTACTTCTTGGCAGCCTTCTCGGTCTTCTTGGGCAGCAGCACAGCCTGGATGTTGGGCAGCACACCGCCCTGAGCAATGGTCACTCCTCCCAGCAGCTTGTTGAGCTCCTCGTCGTTGCGGACAGCCAGTTGCAGGTGACGGGGGATGATACGGGTCTTCTTGTTGTCGCGGGCAGCGTTTCCAGCCAGCTCCAGGATCTCAGCGGTCAGGTACTCCAGCACAGCCGCCAGGTAGACGGGGGCTCCGGCTCCGACGCGATGAGCATAGTTACCCTTCCTCAGATGTCTGTGGACACGGCCGACAGGGAACTGGAGCCCGGCACGAGAGGAGCGGGTCTTAGCCTTTGCTCTGGCTTTTCCGCCGGTTTTGCCTCTTCCACTCATTTTTAGATGTACTTTCGAAGTCGGTACAAAATAAAGTACTAATTCGACCGAAGAAACCCTCCTTTATATGTTCGAGGAGCGCGGGATGGTTCGCAGCAGAGGGCGGCACTTTTTGAAAGGATTTTCCTCCAATAAGCGGCGGATTCTGGCAGAGTGTCGCTCCTCTGGGCGGAGCTGAGCTCCAAAACGAGCCTTGACCAATTAGAAGTCGAAGGACTGAAGCTGCGTCACCATTTCACAGCCGGTTCCAAAGCTTAATATAAATAATGAGGCGAAAGTAGCCAGCAAAATAATAGGAGGGTTAAACAAAGCATTTTGGAGCAGTATTGTAAACAATTCACAATACAGAAGCTAATGAGCTGGCTTATTTAGTACAGGGAGGAATGACCACAGGCCATAACACTATTACACACCTAAGCTATGTAAAGAACATCCATAAACATTCATCTGTTTGCATCTTGCAAATTATGTATATATCATATTCCATTTACTTGTATATAGACTCTTCTTGCAATGTTTCTATTTAAAAATAGAAACATTGCAATAAGTTTGCATTTCTGTGAGTGCCACACTCCTTCAAGAGTGACAAGATTAGAAATATATTAAAAATAAGAGAGAAGACTTACTTTTGGTCTACCCATGGTATATCACATTGCTTGCTGATGTCTTTTCCTTTTTTTTTTGGAAAACTTTATTTTAAATTATTTGGCAATACATGATATACAAAAGTTACATTAATAATACACATAACACACAATGCATAAATATATAAATAACATAAAGAGAGCACGTTTATATTCCAATGAGACTCAGTTCGGTCACAGACTCAAAATGCCCCATGGCTGAGTCTGGGGTTTGTCCAGGGTTTTTCTTCTCCTTAGTTCAGTAAGTATTTGTTTCACGATGGTGCCACTGTTTATTATCGTCTGATTTAGTATCATCTTGCACCTTGTTTTCCAGATTTTCATACATGTTATACAAATGACCAGCTGAAAAGCTGGTCATTTGTCATTTGTATAACAGCGAGCTGAGTCTGAATAATGTTAAAAACAGCCTGGCCATAGATGTTAAGGACTAACACATTTATAATGAATACATTTGAATTTATGTTAAGATCTTAAAATCATACATTTTGTCATCCAATCTGTTTTGATTCTAAAACTCGTTAAGCGCATGCTCCGTCCTGCTCAGAAGACAACCAATCCCGTGGGAGCAACAGCACAGTCATATTTGCATTTGGTGAATATAAAGAGACCGCTCTGTGTCAAAGAAACCATCCGACTGTCCAACCTCACTCTCGAATCATGCCTGCTGACGCACCCCCCGTTAAAGCGGCCAAGAAGGGCTCAAAGAAAGCCGTCGCTAAGACCGTCAGCAAGACTGGAAAGAAGAGGAGAAAGTCCAGGAAGGAGAGCTACGCCATCTACGTTTACAAGGTGATGAAGCAGGTCCACCCCGACACCGGTATCTCCTCCAAGGCCATGGGCATCATGAACTGCTTCGTGAGCGACATCTTTGAGCGCATCGCCGGTGAGGCCTCTCGTCTGGCTCACTACAACAAGCGCTCCACCATCACCTCCAGGGAGATCCAGACCGCTGTCCGCCTGCTGCTGCCCGGAGAGCTGGCTAAACACGCCGTGTCTGAGGGCACCAAGGCCGTGACCAAGTACACCAGCTCCAAGTAAACTCAAACCTGACACACCGCAAACAACGGCTCTTTTAAGAGCCACCCAACCCATCCAAAGAGTTCATCCTGTTATACTCTAGAACTACTATACCAGAAATCTAAATAACTTATTACACTAATGTACAAATGTTATTTATACAGAATGCTTGGTAAAGCAAGATGAACCATGATTTTATATCGTCCATTCTTCTCCTGACTTAAATACCACCTCATTGGTGTTTGTTTACCAAAATAAAAATAAATACATTTCACAATATGAAGGAAATATGGTGGTGGTTATTTTACTGCAATCCTGAGAGAAAATGCTAAATGGTAATATGTATCTTAGCAAATCTTTAGAGGGGACAAATGAACACATTTATTATTAAATGTTGTCCCTCTGCCACCACAAACTCAAATGTGCTGTAACAACAATCCAAATGATGTTTCTTGCTGACACTTAAAGCCTCCCTTTAATTATTTATACCGGCAATACAAAGTTATGGGGTTTAATAAGAGAAGAGAATCATTTCACCATTCAGTAATGTCAAAAACACAAAAGAAAAATGCTTTGCAAATGCTTGTGAAATAAATAATACATATAAACAACATTCATATGGGCACATACATTTAATATGAACAAGTATGCTATATACCGACATCTTTAACACAAATAAACTCAAATACTTTTATAAGGTGATCTCATTTTACTGCAGAAGATCATGATTCATTTGCTAATAGGTATTCATTTTACGTCTTACACTCACACTAAAAGCTGGTGGGCGAGTTTTTCACTACAAATTAAATCATAGTTATACATTAGAAAATGACAGGGTTAGGGTTATATTATATTTAATCATATTTATTTATCCCTAATCTAAACAAACGTTCATTTTGAGGAGCCCCCGGATCATCCCCTGTGGAGGAGTGGTTTACATTGTCCAATAGTAAAGCAGCTACAGTGCACGTGTCTCCCGGCCTGCACCAATCAGCGCTGCCCTGCTCCGGCAGCTCCTTTATAAACCCGCTGCTCACAGATACACAGCACTCCTTCTCTCGCTGTGAACACTGAGAAACTACAATGGCCAGAACCAAGCAGACCGCCCGTAAATCCACCGGAGGAAAGGCTCCCAGGAAGCAGCTGGCCACCAAGGCTGCTCGTAAGAGCGCCCCGGCCACCGGCGGCGTGAAGAAACCTCACCGTTACAGGCCCGGTACCGTGGCTCTGAGGGAGATCCGCCGCTACCAGAAGTCCACCGAGCTTCTGATCCGCAAGCTGCCCTTCCAGCGCCTGGTGAGGGAGATCGCTCAGGACTTCAAGACCGACCTGCGCTTCCAGAGCTCCGCCGTCATGGCTCTTCAGGAGTCCAGCGAGGCTTACCTTGTCGGCCTGTTCGAGGACACCAACCTGTGCGCCATCCACGCCAAGAGGGTCACCATCATGCCCAAAGACATCCAGCTGGCCCGCCGCATCCGCGGGGAGAGGGCTTAAACTGACCTGAGACCAGAACACAAACACAACGGCTCTTTTAAGAGCCACCTACACTTTCAAAGAGTTACAATCCTACTCATAATTATGATGACAATGGTTCATATTATTTTGGTTGACTGTACAAAGGAAAATGTTGAGGTTGTTGTTTACTGAAGTTACAAAGACATTAATATGTGACTAACAGGTTAGTGTAAACACGCTTATGTCAATTATGGATCATTCAAACTATTTATATACAAATATGTAATGAAGTTCTAAAACCCAAGAGCCACAAGGAATACTTATATTCCTTAATAACTTTGGGGGAAGGTTGTTTTTAAGTTTACATAAAGATAGCGTTACAACTGTTTCACTTGAGACTGAGAACGGGTGAGTAATAATAATAGATTTATTTTGTAACCGCTCTTTCAGTTGCTCAAAGTCGCTTTGCAGAGATGGTGAAAAGAAAAGAACAAATACATATGGTTGAATTTAAAATCAAGCAATATAACAGCCACACATTAAAAGCCAGATTGAAGAGGTGAGTTCTTTGAAGGTGGTGAGGTCAGTATTGAGTTTTTTATTCTGTCAGTAAATTATCCAAATGAAATGTTTTTCATAATTTTAGTCAACCCTAAACTAATTAATTTTAGTTGAATTGATCTACCACCAAGATGTTTGATGCATCAGTAAATTAAGAAAGCAAGTTTTAGATTCATTTCACAACAGATTCAACTATTTCCCTAAAGAATATGACATCAATCTCATAATTGAACAATTGTTATGATGAAAAATATGCTTAAGACTTCCTGATAATTAAACATGTACAAAACACATGTAAGTATTATTGGTGATTTCTATCATATTGTATTACCTTGAAACAGAACTTTTTCACATATGATAAGTTTGTATTAAAACTGTGAGTATATAGGTGTATTTTGTTATTATTAATATAAACTTTAGACTATTTCAATT
This sequence comes from Trematomus bernacchii, assembly GCF_902827165.1. Taxonomy (NCBI): domain Eukaryota; kingdom Metazoa; phylum Chordata; class Actinopteri; order Perciformes; family Nototheniidae; genus Trematomus; species Trematomus bernacchii. The sequence goes on along the minus strand of NW_022987671.1, from coordinate 186,105 downwards.
ACACCATGTTCGATTTAGTTCTTTTGTCTGTAATTTAAATAATGAGTCTTTTATGCTTTCCTATAAAAACAGATAAAGCTTAATATTTGGTATCTAGTGATCATCTGTCACCAAGAACTCAGCCTGTCTTATCCAAACATGAGTGTGTTTGCAGATAACACAATAACCTCTATTTCATAAAGATTTAATCATAAAAGCTGTCTGATTTTACTCCAGGTTTCTAAACGAACACTTACTCTCTCCATATAAACAATACAAATTAAGTTATAAAGTATATTAAAGCATTTAGGAGAGAAATTAGAGGAAAAAGTCACCGTGCAGCCCCTCTCATTGCAGTAGTTAGAGCAGGTTTATAGTCTTCCCTATCAAAACACAATAAATGTAAAAACTTTATTTGACTTTTATACGAAGATGAACTTAATCACCATATGTTCAATACAAAATTACCCTCTAACTGTTGATTTAGATATGCTTTTTATACATGTATTGTTGGAGAGAAAACACAAAGCGGCCCAGTGTTCCTGCTGCTCCTGAGAGACGGGCTGAGTTGAGTCTCTACGGTTCTCATGCTGTGTATAAATGCCTTTCTGTTGAGGCTTTTCCATCAGTCTCATTGACTAGTGTTCCTGAGAGCATCATGGCAGAAGAAGTTCCCACCGCAGCACCCGCCGCCCCGGCAAAGGCACCAGCTAAGTCCCCAAAGAAGAAGTCCACCAAGCCGGCCACGAAGGTTGGTCCCGGCGCCGCGGAGCTCATCCTGAAGGCGGTCACTGCTTCCAAGGAGCGGAAAGGAATCTCTTACGTGGCTCTGAAGAAGGAGCTGGCCGCCCAGGGATACGACCACACCACTCACATTAAACGCGCCGTGAAGAAGCTACTGGAAAAGGGATCCCTTCTGCAGGTCAAGGGAACCGGGGCGACCGGGTCCTTCAAGGCGGCCAAACCCGCTGAGAAGCCCAAGAAGGCGGCGAAGAAGCCCGCAGCCAAAGCAACGAAGCCGGCAGCGAAGAAACCCGCCGCTAAGAAGGCGAAGGTAGCAACACCCAAGAAGGCGCAGAAGCCCGCTGCTGCCAAGAAAACCCCCGTGAAGAAGGCCACAAAGAGCCCCAAGAAGAAAGTGGTCAAGAAGGCAGCCACCCCCAAGAAAGCAGCGACCCCCAAGAAGGTAGTAACCCCCAAGAAAGCTGTGAAGAAGGTGGTAAAAGCCAAAGCTGCTAAACCAGCGAAGAAGCCTGCAGCCAATAAACCAGCGAAGAAGTAAACACATCATCTACTTCACTTACAAAAGGCTCTTTTCAGAGCCACCACATACACCAAAAGAGCATTTATCCTGAATGTGGTTAATGATGTAAATATTATTGAAATGTGTGATATTTATTAGTTATACAGGGGACTGGTTACAATATTACGATTTATTGGAACTAAATCAAATCCTAGATCCGTATGTACAGTGGAGATTAAACACTTCATAAAACAGACATGTTTATGTTTTTTATTAAATTGTCACTTAAAGTTACTAAAACATACTCTGGATGAAAAAAAACTACTGAAACAAAAGGACTAACTTAAATGTACTAAAACAAATATCTTTACAAAAACAATTTCCAATTACTGTACTTTATGTTTATTTTACACAATTACTTTATACTGTCTGTCTTTTTAACGCTCTTGTATTGTGCCTCATGAAATAACTGGCCCCTGAACTGCCACTGATTAGTTGACATGTATAAAAGGCAAGAAACCAAAACAAAAACGCATAGATCATCATGATATAATACAAATACCATAAACAATGTAGGGAAGAAATATATAAAAAAAAGGTGGTCAAACCTTTTCATTTGTTGACAATACATGCATTGGTATTTAGTGCATAATGATGTAATCTAGGAGGATCTTTTAGAATACAGTTAATGCAATTATAAATGGCGGCTTTTAGGGCACATGAGAATTCCTTTATTTGTCCCAGACAGGAAAGTTAGAGAATTGTTACAGAAAATTATAGTATAGTATAGTATAGTATAAATGAAATACAGAGGTATACATTCAGGTGGATAAGTGAGTAGCAGCGGCAGTATTTATGTAATTAATTAGTGTAAAACTTGACAATCTGGAGAAAGCTGGACTGTATCATGGAGACCCCCCCCCCCCCCCCATGCAGAGATAGTGAAGATGAGGAGTTCAGCTTCAGACTCATCAGGCTGCACACCCAAGGGCTCACCATCTAACCCGTTAACAGTAACCCATACTCTACACCAGGGGTCGGCAACCCCTGGCACGCGTGCCAGCATTGGCACGCGGCACCGTAGCCGTAGCCGTGTGCAAAATATTTAAATTGTATTTTCGGATCCTGAACGAGACCGCCGCCAGAGCGCGTCTCCCCGTTACCTGCAGAAGGAAGCCATGCACGCAACGCAGCCCCGCTCTCTTTAACTCCAGGTGACTTTCTGCCGCTTTCCTCCGTGGTGCAGTGCTGATCGTTTCACCACGGAAGAAAGCACTTCACAAATTGCAGTACCCATAAGGAGCTTTACAAATGTCGCAGTTTTTGCGTGGCTGTGTGTGTCTTTAGTTGAAAGCCCAGTGGCGATCTGCTCATCTCTCATTGAAATAATATGCTACAAAGGGGCGGACTGGCCATCTGTGTGTTGAACTTTCCTGTCGGCTCCCAGACCGTAGTCGAGGAGGGCAGAAGCAACGAGCTTCAGGTTCAATAACCCACTTTAGCTTAAATGACTGGAGAGAGGCGAGCTCTTCTTGAGAGGCCGTTGCATTTATTTAGCTGTTCTTCTGTTTCACAAAATACATCACAGACCTCTGTTTTTCTGCTGCCTCGTTTCACTTCCAGAAACATACTCACACGCACACGCCACACCCCTCTCTCTCTCTCTTAAAGGGACAGCGATCTCATTTCACTCTGCATGACCCTAATATCATAACATGTGTGTTCTGGAGAATCACAGAACGGACGATCGTCCTTATTATTATGCCGTTTAAACCAATTATTTAAATGTGTTTGTTAAATTCGGTATCATGTAAGTTGCGCTGACAGGTCCACACACTGCTTCCCCGCAGCGAGGCCCCCCCGCCCTCCTGTTGATAGAGCACGAGCGTCAAGCTCCTCAACATCCTCAACACCCCCCCCCCCCCCCCCCCCCCCCCCCCCCCGTTGATAATTCTCGATCGTTGGCACGCTGATAATTTTTTTTTTTTTAAATGGCACTTCATATCAAAAAGGTTGCCGACCCCTGATATAGAGCACATTTTGGAAAGAACTGAGTAAATGTATGTGAATATAAACATTATCTAAAAAGGTAACTACAAGTGTCAAATAAATGTAGTGTAGTAAAAGTACAATATTTCCCACTGAAATGTAATTGAGTCGAAGTACAGAGTAGCAGAACATGGAAATACTCAAGTATATTTCTGTGGTACTTGTACTTTGTGCAGTAATGTAAATGTAGTTGGTTACATTCCACCACTGATCTTAAACACGGCATGTGCTTCGAGCTGAAGCCAACTTAGAACATTGTTTGTTTTAACTGACAAATCCTACTCATTTAGCCTTCAACTTATTTGGAGACGTGAAGGATACTTACTGTACTTTTGAGCCGCCGGCTTTCATCGATACATTTGGCCACTCCCCAACAACTTGGAAATCTGAAATTCAAAGTTGGAGAATTAGGCTGCTTTTACACGGGAACGTTTGCGTTTATGCACAGTATGCGCTTTCAAAAAAGTCTTCCGTTCACATGCATTCGTTTCATTTAACGTGTCTGTTCAAACGAGACCGCTGGAAACGCTGTAGTACATATGCCGGGACTGTAAGTGGCGCTGTAACTTCCGCCAAAATACACCAAAAGCAACGAAGAAGACCCCGGAGCAGCCCCGCAGCAATGTTGCCATGGCTACCCTTCTGTTTACGCCCCGCGATGGATTTAGCAACATGTAGTAGTTAATGTAATTCTCCATGTCCACTTGTTGCTGATGGTTGTGGTAGAGGAGCTGTAGATTTTGCACTAACATCTGTAGCATGGTCGAACTGTAGATGTTGTACTAACATCTGTAGCATGGTCAGTAGCAGTAGCACTAGCAGTAGCTACTGGCCATGCTACAGCAGTGAGCAGGAGAGGTGGGGCTATCGTTATTTTTTCAGGAAATATTCGTATAGAGGCGATTACACGGACTCGTTTGACCCCCCAGAGCGTTTCGTTTGCAAATCTATCCACCTTGGGACCCGTTATCGTTTGTGGGGTCCGTTTGTTACGGCCTCGTTTAAATAATAGGGCTATACACAAGAGAAACTATGCAGATACAAGCCGTTTCGTTCTCGTGTAAATGTGGCCTTAGTCACACAATGAACTTCATGCCAAATATAATTAATCCTGTATACTGTCATTAAAAATCAAAATGTTGCAACTGCCACAAACATTCGCTTGGCTCGGCACCCAGAGTAACGGAGCGTCCACACAGCAAAAAAAATCTTGAAACGCTTCTGCCTATTCACTTTGAATGGGGTGACGTCACTTTGCCTCACTTTTCGCCGAACTGCATTGTGGGCAGCAGAGCGGAGATTTTCAGGATTTTCAGGATTCAAAGTTGAGCAATGTTCAACTTTTGAAGCTAAGGTGGAAGCGTCAGCCAATCAAATCCCGTTTATGCAAATCTGACAGTTCAAGCGCTAGCCAATCAAACCGCCTGTAAACTGGGAGAGACATACCGCAGTTCATTTCCTCATATTCCAAAAAACGAAGGAGAAATTAGCGGTAGGGAATCACCCGGTGCTTTATGACCAGTCCCTATTTACCTACCGGGATATAAACCGGAGGAGCCAGGCATGGAGGGAGGTGGCAGAGACAGTGGTAGGTTTTCGCCTGTTTGGGGAGTTTATATCCAGTTTACTTCTGGCTTTTTTGCTTCGTATGTCGGGGGCGGGAGATTCATGTGATTGGTTGTTGGTCGCGTTGCTCGCAAAAAATCCCCAAGCTTCAGATACGCCCACCTCCAAGATTTTTTTAACGCTGCTGTGTGGACGCTCTGTAACACCCCTTCAGCAGCCGCAGTTGTCTCAGCATCAGCAAATAGTGGCATCTGCGGCGGAAGTACCTGCCACTACCACGATTTAATCTTGCTCTCTCTCTCTGATCATGATAAAGAAACACGTTTTCGGGTGAATTCCGTTTCTATTTAAGAACTGTCTTAAGTGAAGATGTGCTTGTTGAGTGCGTTCCTTTACAAGCTTTAAATAATTCACACTTTGATATTCCTCGCCGACATAATTAACGTAACGACCAGGCACGGCTCCGGCTGACGCAACAGTACAGTGCAGATGGGATTTTATTTTCTTCCAAATAAGCTTTACAATTTAACAAAAAAACAACCCTCAGGGCGTTACACTTGATGAAGTTATTTTTAACAGACTTAGAAGACCTTAACAGACTATGACCTTTTTGGCGTTTGCAACCAGGCTCTCAAATCTTTAAATCAAGCACATTTAAAACACATTTTTTTAAAAGGAGGGAAAAAACTTGTCCACTTGGTTAGAGGTATATAAAGTTAAGCTGACATTACTAATTATAACCACATCAAGCTAAAATCATTAAATACATAACGATTGAGACTTCTACAGACAAAGCTTGAAATTTCACCTCTTTTGTGACATATTCTAACACTTTTGAGTGCAAGGGAACATAATTAAAAAGTAACCGTTAAGCTAGCTGTTAGCTAGCTGTTAGCTAGGCTGCACCGCTTTTCAAATCTATCATCAAAGTATACAGTGGTAGCAGGGAAATCAAAAATACACATCAACTTTCGTATTTCAGGGACCGTTTGTGTATGTTAATATTTAAGAAACTTACCATAAAATCACAGGATGGCACAGGAAAGGGAAATAAATGCGGTTCTGTCATCCACATCTCAAAGTCACAGGATCCAAATGACGCATGTCCCCGGTCTTACAGCGCATGTGCCGAGAAAGTAGGGCAAGCACTTTGGGACAATCAGTGCGTTTTAAATAACTTTACCCTTTAAATACAACACAACATGGTAATGTAATCCCAAAACGTTGAACTTTTACATAAATGCAATTAAAGTCTCTTGATTTAATTGTAAAAAGTGCATTTTGTTAGAAATTAAAATCAATGTTTTATGGCATAATTTAGTTTAAACATACCATCAGTTTAAAAGCTCAATGCCAAGCTTTTATTCTGAAAATCCTTCATCTCCGGTTAGCATTTAGCATGTGGCTAATATTACGTTTTCTAGAAATATGAATGTAAAGTGAAAATGACACGGAGTGTTGCACACCAAAACCTACTGACTTTAACATTACATCTATAGACGTCGAGATATCATTACTGCTGAATATTAAATGAAGGTACAGTTGATTTTAAAGTTTTGTTTACATACGTAGGTAGCCATGACGTCAGAAGGAGTTACCGTAAATGAGAACTGTGCCGTAAAGTACTTATAGTATTACTAAACTAACTATTACAGCCATTATAAAGCATTAAATAAAAAGTCATGAAAGAGATGAGGAGAAAAGGCTTATAAGCAATAAGCAATAAGCAATGAATACAAAATGTCGAAATCCTCTATTTTACGCGATGTCGAACATTGAAGACGGAGGAGGGCGGTCCCCCTATCTACACAGCGGGAGAGAACCGGAGGAGGATAAAAGCAGATCGCTGAGGACAACAGAGGGTGTTTCTCAATCGCGAGTAAAGCTGCTTCAGAGCCACTATTTCAAGCATACTACGTCATCGAGTGCCGCCGAAGTACTGTTCCAATCTCCAGCATACTTGGAAATCTACCGAGCCCGGCGTACTCCGTTTGGAGAAATATCGAGGCTGCACATGAGTAGACTCCGCGGTCTTAAAATCCCCACAATGCTTTGCGCACGGACCAATTTCCCCAAATCTGTGGCGGAAGATGTAAGGCGGGGCCTCTCATATGACGCACACCTGCACACTTGCTAGCGTGTTCCACTCTTCGTTTTCCGAATGCCAGGAAGTATTCTTGACTCGCTTCTGAAGCAAGATGCTCGGCAGACATGTGCTACCAAGCAAGCGTACTCGCGATTGAGAAACACCCACAGTCTCTTTTCTTCGCTGCAGCCTCCCGAGGGACAACACCGGCTTTTGTCTCTTCCTTACCTTATGCTTGTTCTATAACTTCGTGACTTAATTAAATTACTCATCTAAACCTTTTCAGAGACTGCATTAGTCTCATTATTTTAAGTTTCTTTCCTGGGAGCGAGAAGATCACAGTTCATCAATAATTTACTTAGTAGTTTCAATATAAAAAAAGCAATTAATCTAAACAACATCCATATTTCATTTCTTAGAGTGTATCCGTCGTAAACTAAACCGGAAACAGCAGTATATTTCATTTTGTTAACACTGTAAACTTGACAGCTTTTTAACCCAAACCACCTACTGGTTAAAGCACGTTATTACACATTTAGAGTAATTGCAATGCAGGTAGATTGTGTTGCTTTTTAATGACTGTTTAAAATGCCTTTTTCTTAATAGCCGCGTTCACACCGGAGTACTTTTCCCCGTACTTTTCGCGTTTAGTTCCGTTAGTACCCCTTATGTCGCGTTCACACCAAAAAGAGCACTTAATCTCGGGAACTTTTACCCCCATTTTTAGTGCCTGCTGAGAGATCGTACTTTCCTGTGGGAAAAAAGTGCCCCAGTTCTGATTGGCTGGGCGAATTGCAAACCACGCCCCGTACAACTCTGAAATGTTTTGTAGAGCCGCCATTTTTTTTGCTCGCTACAAAAACCCAGCGCACCGACAGAGAGTAGTTTGTTTTGAAAGCAGTTATGGCAAGCATCAAGAAATCATCGGAGCGGTGGAGCGGTGGAGTGATGAGGAGGTGTCGGCGCTTCTGGAGATCTACGCCGAGGACGCGACCCAGGGAATACTACTGAAGGCAGTACCCAACTCCAAGATGTTCGAGCGTTGTTCGAAAAAGTTACTTGAGCTGGGAATCGTGCACAGCGCCACGGCATGCCGGCTAAAAATAAAGAAACTCCGGCAGGACTACAAAACAATTAAAGACTATAATAACAAGAGTGGTAACGACCGGAAGACCAGTAAATGGTACGAGCGCTTGGATGCTCTGCTAGGCCACAGACCTTCATTCTCCGGGACAGCATCGACCTTTGATTCGGGCACGATGGTGTGGGAGGCCGCTCAAACGGCGGATTCAGTGGCCGACGACCACGACGAAGGTAAAATCAACTACATGCACTGGGGTTTTAATCTGCACAATAATGGTCTCAGATGTACTTTTATTTGCTCAGTAGATCGAGCTAGCATGCTAGGCTGAACCGGCCACGAGCTGGCTAAGAACATCTAGCTAGCTAGATATTCTCGGCCACTATGAAAACGTTTTGACTTGTGAATAACTGTGCAGTGTTTCTGTAATTTGCTTCACTAACTCATGGCACTAATCGTGTGTTTCAGGCGAGGCTGGACAACTCTCGGGATTGGAAACAAGCGAGCTTTGCCTTCCAGATCACAGCGCTTGCTCGTCCCCCTTACCAGCAACCAAACGCAAAGGTACACACACTGTAACTTTGTCTTGAAAGAACGTTACGCATCGAACTGATGTTCACAATCATGTTTATTTCCTTCTTGGTACAATTATGAAACAGCGTGAAAACGTATTCGCCTAGACCGGCATTTACAAATGTTTGTGCCTTTTTACTCTCTCACAAACATTGTAAACATCCGGGCTAGAGGTCACATGACTTCCGGTAAGAAAACTTGCCTCAACAACATTAAACAAAGTTCAAGCATACATGAAGCACTCTTCAAAAATACAAAACAATAAAGAAGGGCACTTTGAGCGGCAGCTACACACACACACACACACACACACACACACACACACACACACACACACACACACACACACACACACACACTCAGTGTGTGTGTATATATATATATATATATATATATTTTATGCTATTTGATCCTATATTATCTTCTACTATACTATATATATACTATACTTCTCCATTGTGTACACTGTCTTGTCCCGGCCTGCACCCTGTCCAATGTTGACTAGTAAACACATTCCTAGTATGTTGTAAAACTACATGGCGACTAAACAGATCTTGTATCTTGCTTGTTTTCCCTCTTAGGAAAGCGGACACGGGATGTGAATTTCTTTGACACCGTCGAGGCGTTAGAGGACCGGCGTGCCGTGGTGAAAGAGTCGATGCATGGGGATCAGATGGTGCTGTTAACCAAGGCCCAGGAAACGGAGGACAAGATGCTGACGATGATGGAGCGCCAGGCTGAAGTGTTGAAGCAGCAGATGGAGCGCCAGGATGAAGTGTTGGTGCAGCGCCAGGAGCGCCAGGATGAAGTATGGGCGCAGTGCCAGGAGCGCCAGGAGGAAGTGTCGGCGCAGCGCGAGCGGCGCCAGGAGTGCCAGGATGAGCGACAAACTGCTTTTCAGAATGGGTTTCTGGAAGTGCTTTCCCAGCTAGTGAAAGCCAACAGGTCTTCCTCCCTATAGTTGCCACTGTTAATGTCTGCTGCTGAGCTTATCCCTACACCTGGGACAGTTAATTTTGTATAGTTTTTATTAATACTGACACACGACACACAACTTTGCACTAAGGTGTGTTTGCTGCTGAGCCTATCCCTACACCTGGGACAGTTTATTTTATTTTGTTATTACTGTTATTATATAGTACAACTGACACTTTATTTGATATAGACAATGTTAGCTGACATGTACAACCTCTATTTTATTTACATTTAAAATTGTTCTATTTACTGTTATGTCTTGAGAGTGCAATAAAGAAAACCTACATGGCGATTAAACAGATCCTGTATCTTGCTTATTTCTCCTGACACTTTATCTTTAGTGACCTGTGTAGCATCCTATACATCACATGTAAGTGATTATTCTGATACCATCATGTTTCATCGGTTATAAACTGGCGAAGCTTTATTTGTCATTTATTTATCATCAATGTTGCAACCTTGTGGGGGAATGGCAGGGGCACATACACAAATATGATAATGTATATCATTTTAAATATTATTTGACCTAAAACTAAATGTTTTTATGATTGTCCTCTGAGGAGGACATGGGGATTTGCAAACGTTTAATTCCCCCCCCATTTTACACAACACAAAATGGAGTCCACTATGGGCCGAAACTAACATGTAGGTTTGCATAGTGTTTATGGCAGACGGATGCAGTGGGTCTCAGGAAGATATATATATATAATTAAGGTGGGTTTGCTGCTGAGCCTATTTACTGTGCATACAACACACCTGGCACAGTTTATTGTTATTATATTGCCACACTACACTATTGTAATGTTGCCTGTCTTGACTGGAAAATAAAAGAGAGAAACAAAAGCACCTCCTTGCACTATTCTATTCTATTTTATTTGTATTTACTTGCATTATTTTAACTATTTTATCTGTTATATTGTGTTGCACTGTTGGAGGAGCCTGTGACCTAAGATTTTCATTGACATATCTACACTATAGCTATGTACAAATGACAATAAAAGCCTTGAAACCTATATACTGTTAGATATTCTTGAACCCCGAGAGCAGGAGAGACTGAAAAGAGTCAAGGCAAGCTTATAAAAGTTGATTAAAAGTCCTGATTCTTGGCTTGGTCTTCCTGTTGTCATCTGAGGTCTTCTCCTATTGGCCAGCGTCGTCGGGGGGGCGGGTCCAATGCAATTGCTGCCTTTTTTTGTTGCTAAATTACATCCTTCTGTTGTCTGTGGTTATTTAAACATTCCCTGATAAACGTTATTCAGAGTCAATAAATGAGTGCTAATCCCAGTGTGTTTAGTGTACAACATCACATGTCATTTCACCTTCAATTCACGGTTTCAAAACGTTAGCCACATGCTAATGCTAACCGGAAATGAAGGATTTTCAGAATAAAACTGCTTTTAAGCTGACGGAATGTTTAAACTAAATTATGCCATAAAACATTGATTTTAATTTCTAACAATCCCTCCTTTCACACCTTTTAAGGTGTGACCACAATACTGAAATCAATGAGTTCTTCATAAGACTGCTTTTAAACTGACGGTATGTTTTAGACTAAATTATGCCATAAAACATTGATTTTAATTTCTAACAATCCCTCCTTTCACACCTTTTAAGGTGTGAACACAATACTGAAATCAATGAGTTCTTCATCTGAACTTTGCATAGTACATAACTCATATCAAAAACATACTATCAAAATGGAATGGTTCAAATAACCGTCATCAAAAATACAAAAAATACTTCGGTTGGTCTTCAACATAACAGTTTTCCCTTGTGCTTAAACTTCTAGTTTTAACATTCAATATCACTTTTCAAAATAGCAGCAATTAGCTTGGTATTTGAACATTTCTTTCTCCCTCCTTTCACAGAAACCGTTCTCATACCACATTCAGTGTTAAGGCACTTGTTCTTTTACAAAATATAGGGATTAAACTATCTGAAAATGGCTAAATATTACTTTTTATTTTTTTTATTTTAAACAATCTTATCCTCTTCAGTTTTTTTATTTATTTATTTTTTTACACCCCCCTTTTTCAACTAAATTCTAGCGCCATTCTATCGGTCTGTTTTTATCTAACTGTGTCATCTTGTTACTGTGTCTCTGGTGTAATTTATGAATCTCTGCTGGTTACAGCAGATATAGTTCTCCCCATCCACATTCTTGTTGGTTATGGGACAGAGGAATAATAATTCAGAACCTGCTGATATCTGAATCTTACTACTTGGCATATGTTACAAACAAAATAAAATATCTTCATGGTGAACTAAATAACATATTTCAATAGCTCGGAAATGTCTGATGAGCATCTGTGTTATTCCTAAATAAAATCCTTGTAATCTTTCTCAAATTTAAATATATATAACAATGAACTATTCCTGTTTGTGGTAAAGACACACACTAACATTATGTAATACAATTTCATTATGGATTCAAAAACAACTGAAGTCATGATGTGGTTTCCTGAGTGTATCTGTCCTGTAAGGTACGTCATTCTCTGCTTGGATCGTGTGCAGAAATCCCATCAATTTCACCTGGCAATACTGCTTCTCCCTGTCTATCATCAAGCTGAAAAATGAATGCAGAATTCCAACATACTGTCATCAAATGTCTTTCTATTATGAATTTAAATTAAATGTATATCCCCATAATAACCTAAACAATAAAGTCCATGGCTTTTACATCTATTTACCAGGCTAGTTACAAGATGTTGTCTAAATTAAATTATGTGTCATTACATTACTATGTTTTAGCTTAACTTAACTGTAATATGTTCTTTCTATATTTCAAACCTCAGTTACTCTAATGTCTGTTAAAATATTACAAAATAGTTTCATTATCACAGGTCAACTTCTTTGGTATTCTATTCTGGAATTACATCTCTCACAGTAGCCCCTTGGCCACTGCTTCTGCATCTGTTTTACCTGTTCAAAATGCAATCAATATTTAGAAACATGTCAACATTCATAAAACAGTATCTTATCCCCAGATATGGAGCAGGTTAATTCTAAAACTATCATTCAATGCTCAGTTTGAACATCTGGGTGGGGGCGGAAGGTTTCTTTCAATCCCTAAAAGAAAAATTTAAATTGTGAATTTTACAGCCATGTTGACGTTATACATTATACATTTATACACACTCCCCCCTTTTTACACATGAACTCATGTGTAACAAAATCCTGTAATGGGGAGGGGAAAGAAAACGTTCAGGTAAATATTGGTTAGGGACATAGCGAACATTATTTACAATTTTACATCCATTATTATTATTTCCACAGTAAACACTTCAGTGAAAATAAGTGTTTCTCTCCGTCCTTCAGTCCTAAAAGAAACAGAATCTTCAGATTTTAGAGTTTTACATTTGCAAACTGCCAACTCCTGTGGGAGTAAAATATCATCAAGTAGATTAGAAATGGGTCACATGTGCGGTTTCCCTTTTTTATGGAATTTTTAGGAAACCTCTCGTTTCCCTTGGAGCTCCAAAATAATATGTTAGTCCAAAAACATGCTTGGTTAGTTATTGTTTTAGAATCATGCAGTTACACTGATCACATGCCGGCATTCATTCACACTCATACCGTCTGGTTGTCAAGTCAGGTTCGGTCAGGTACACCCCAGAGTCAGTCATTGACAGTGCTTTTGTCACACTGTCAGTCAGGGTCAAAGGTAATTTGGTCTCGGTCTTTTGGCCATGTCGTGCTCTGCAGAGTCTTTTCAGAGGTAAATCAGCATAGGCGGGTACCCTCTATCTACAAAAATATGTCATATGCGGAGCGCCATTCCTTATTCATTCACAATTTCAACTATGATTTTCAAGATGGTATTAACTTTTCATTGGGACTTCTGCTTCCCATATTTCCTGACACTTGGTACAAAACTCACTTCCTTATAGTACTACTACTACTGCAATTCATTTACACCTAATTAGTATTAAAATGTCTAATAGATCTATTTCAGAAACCTGTGTACATAACTATTATCTTGAGTCAAACCATTACTAGGATCCGTGTAGCTCTGCTATGTATTTCATAGCTCATTATACTCATGTATCTTCAATTCTGGCCTACTTAAAAAACAACGTTAACCTCTTTAGCAGTGTGTGGAACCTTGGGTGTCCGAACATGCAACAATTACTCCCTCCTTTATCAAGGATTTAAAAACAGAAGTAATTTCATATTTCCCTCTTAAAGCCCTCCTATGGTAATAACTATGCCACAATGGTGAAACCAATACTTTAGATTGGAATACTATATATGGAATGTTATTCCAAAAAATTATTTTAACCATTGTTACATATTTACCCAACATAACTCTTCCTATAAATTGAAATACTTACATGTTTCAAGCATCACATATTTCACACACTACGAAAGAACATCTCCATACTTTCTCCAATATTTAAAATCCCACTGTTACTTAGAACAATAGTATAAAACCTGCAGAGCACACTAATCAGACCACAGTAATGTAAATTGACTCAAGTGTAGGCCTATGTCTACTTTCTATTATACTTATTACTTTTGGTGAACATTTGTTTATATTATCTAAATTCCTTGTCTATGACATGCAAATAGTTTGAGTGTAAAAATGTGTTTTTTCTCTATGTATTTACACTCTACGGATTCTTGAGTTTATTCATCTCCTGGTGCTGTCGTTCCTAAAAATGTTCAATTCCTTATTGTTTTGTACCAGTTTTTTCAAAATCAGTTCTAACTGCCGTGCCGTTTCAGGTAATGTGGCGGTACGGCTACACAATTTGTAAGAAGATGCCAACATGTTCCTTTGTTAACTCTGATCCGGAGTGCATCTGCAGTGCGTTCTACAACTTCCCATGGTCCACTCCATACAGGTTGCAACGACTTCATCTTGTGGATTTTTTACATTTACCCAATCACCTGATCCAACATAAATATTCATCATGGACCTGGCATATGCTTCCGCCTCAATTTTTCTAATATCCGACACTGGTTCTCCTCTGTATTGTGAGGTGCTCGATTGTGGTGGATATTGCAGAGTGGGGCAATCTCTGGCCAAATGTCTACAATCTCCACATATGAAGCAGATACACAGGTGTTTGCTGTTGAAGATACTGTGGTGCTTGTGGCTGTACTTGGGTAGGAAGATACACAGGTATTTGCTGTTGCTGGAATTGTGTGGGAAGATACTGCGGTGCTTGTGGCTGTACTTGGGTAGGAAGATACACAGGTATTTGCTGTTGCTGGAATTGTGTGGGAAGATACTGCGGTGCTTGTGGCTGTACTTGGGTAGGAAGATACACAGGTGTCTGCTGAACTTGGTTTTGTGGACATTCTTTGGACCAATGTGACGTCTGACCACATGTGTAGCAGCCACCATTTTGGAAACCTCTTCCTCTGAAACTTCCTCCTCCGCTTTGTTGGTTTTGCATTTGATTCTCTGGTTCTTCCTGAGTTTGAACTGTTGGAGGTGTCCGCCCTGCCTTCTCTGCTAGTATGGCCATCTGCTTTGTCGATTTCTGGTTTTTATTAGCTTCGGTATCTTTCTCAGCTATTTGTATCTTCAAGAGTCTTCTCGCTAGTATTTTGTCGTCTTCATCATTTTCCCTCTGTGTTGCCTGGTATTTCATATCGTGGTGAATGAGATGTTGTCTCCATTCTTCAATGGGTTTAGTGTCTAATCCCACCACGTCTCCCAGGCATGCCTGCACTGATGGGGGAAGGGCTTTAATGACAGCGTTCTTCCACAACATTTCAACAGATGGAGAAAGATCATGTCGTTCTCCCGTGCTGTCCTCCCACACTCCTTCACATCTCTTCAAGAAGGTATGCATATCTTCCCCCTGCTCTTTTCTCAGGCTGGTGAGGGCATGTAAACTGCGTGTTGTCGGGTAGATGTGACGGATAGCAGCCCAATAGCTCGACCTGATATTGTTGAATGAAGTGTCATCTGGAGAGTTAGTGCATTGGGCCTTGGAATCTACTGCTCTTGCCTCTAGTCTTCCTTCTATCCGTCTAAGCAGTGCCCTCATGTCTCCCAAGCACAGGTGGTCTTGGCCAGTGTACTTCTCCAGATCTTTCACCCACTTCTGACCTCCTTGGGTGAGTGGAGGTAGCTTTGCCACTAATGATTCCATGTCCCTGTGAGTCCATGGTTGGTAGTCAAATCCTCCTCTTCCAGCCGCTATCAATGGCATGACGCTATGTACAGTGCCCCTGGTCTGTTGTTGCTGTGTGTTTTCCGGACATACTGAGTGTCTGCTGGTTACAGAATGTACACTGTCGCTGTCATCGTGTCCTTTGTAATTTTGTTCGTCTGGAGAGTAGTTTGTTCGGCGTGTTCTTTGAGAGTCTTCCCATCTTTGAGTTCTTTGTTGTTCTTGTTCTCTCCTTTCTCTCTGGTGTCTGTCTGCCATCATGTCTTGGAATCTTTCGTCTTCTGTCCTTTTTCTTTCTGCCATAATGTCATTATGGGCTTCATCTGCCCGTCGTCTTTCTTCTGCGGAATGTGTTGTTTCAGGAGAGTAACCAGTTCGGAATTGTTTCTCTTCTTGTTCTTTTTCCCATCTTTTTCTTTCTTCATGTTCTTGTCTTTGTCTTTCTTCCTCTCTTCTTTTGAGTTCTTCCATTCCTCTGCCGAGTTCTTCCATTCTTCTGTTGAGTTCTGCTTCCATTCTTCTGCTGAGTTCTTCCATTCTTCTGCCGAGTTCTGCTTCCATAAGCTGGTTGACACTGGATAGGATTCTTACCTCATACGCCAATTCTTTCACATTTGGGGCTTGAATTGAAGCTTGGTGAGAAGGGTTGTTCTCTGATATGTCGGGAGGAGACACTTCGGTCAGGCTTGGATACGGCTTTGGAGTTTGGATAACTGGAGCCTCTTCTGTTATTGGCAGATCTTCTGCTTCTACCATATGTAAGCTGTTTGTCAATCCTTGGCGGACATCTTCCAGATAGAGTACCAGTCTTGTAACTCTCTGTTTTCTTTTTTCAGCTCTGTTCATAGCGATTTTTTCAGGTCCATACCAAGAGGGCCGTCCGGCTTTGATCCATGCTTCTTGCTGTTGTAGGTATTCAGCATTCTCATATTCAACTACAGCTTTTCTATGGGCTTCCGTTGGTCCAGGTTGATCATCTGCTGGAATCAATCGTCTCGTTTGCCACTGCTTGAACAGTTCCTCTATTTGGTTCCATGTCTTCTGTCTATCTTTTGGCGCTGTCATAGCATCTGACCAGATGTTTACCCTCTCCTTAATATCTGCAGTTGAGCCTGGCATTGTGAATGCTCATAACTTAGTGTCTTTTGGTGACATGTTTCTTAAGTACTTGGATAATATTATTAAGTTATCAAAAATGAATTACTAATCCTCTGAATAGTACAATTGTATTATTTATAAAGATATCCTATGTCATCTGAACTTAACTTTAAAATCTGGTATTTTTTTTTTTTTTTTTTTAAGTTAAAAAACAGAAATTGGAAAACGAATTCAAAATTTTGAAAATATGCACATTTTAAAATCAGACATTTTTAAAAATGAACAGTGTATAGTTTTGACTCTGAAATATGAAAAAAGGAATATGGTGAAAATCCAAATAAACTGTGTACAGTGTATTATGAAGTTTATGAAATTATGCAAATGTAATAAAATGTGTTAACTACAATACTTCAAGTCAGAGAAACCACATGTAATCTTTATCTGTGTGTGGTGAAGAATGCAATTCCTGCCTTTTTTTGTTGCTAAATTACATCCTTCTGTTGTCTGTGGTTATTTAAACATTCCCTGATAAACGTTATTCAGAGTCAATAAATGAGTGCTAATCCCAGCGTGTTTAGTGTACAACATCACATGTCATTTCACCTTCAATTCACGGTTTCAAAACGTTAGCCACATGCTAATGCTAACCGGAAATGAAGGATTTTCAGAATAAAACTGCTTTTAAGCTGACGGAAGGTTTAAACTAAATTATGCCATAAAACATTGATTTTAATTTCTAACAATCCCTCCTTTCACACCTTTTAAGGTGTGACCACAATACTGAAATCAATGAGTTCTTCATAAGACTGCTTTTAAACTGACGGTATGTTTTAGACTAAATTATGCCATAAAACATTGATTTTAATTTCTAACAATACATATATATACACAATCAACAGACACATTTGTATATGTGTGGCACCCCTGGGATGTGTTTCCACATTAAAGGTGGGGTACGTAAGTTTGAGAAACCGGCTCGAGATACACTTTTTGTTATATTCCATGGAATGCTCTTAACATCCCGATAGCAATGAATATCTTAAGTGCTTTGACAAAAAATCCATAAAAAAAATTCATCTGTGGAAGCCGTAGTACTGTAAAAAGCACGACCATTCATTTTAGCCGGCCCGGCTAAAATAACTGGATGCCCTACCCATAGATATATATATAAATACTAGATGACTCACCCGCGCTGCTGGCCAATGGAGACCGACGTTGCCACATGGCCGCCATCTTGCTACAGGCAGTACTCTCATTCATAACATTATGGTTTACTATTTAAATAACCATAGCTTGCTCAATTTTCAACCAATTTTCAAACGGTTTGGTTTTTTATAAACATCAAAGATGTAGTTATGATACTGCATACTTATAATCATGGACTTTCATATGAAAATAACATTAAGCAGATAAAGCAATAGCTATACACACACACACAAGGTATTTATATTAAATATTTGCCGGTGTATATATTTCCATTTATTTTATTATATTGTTAATATTTAAAATAAATTATAAAATTAAAATATATTTATATTTTATATATAAAAATCGGTCTCATGCTACCACTCTGTAAGCCAAGAGTTGTTAATTTAGCAATGCCTTAGCTTGAAGAACAGGGACACAACTAATGACAATAGCATATGGTGGTATATTATTTAGATATTCACACCTTTATCAGAAGAACCAAACCAACATAAAATGAGCCCACAGACAGGCCAGTTCTGTCTCATTTATCACAATTATTTTTGTCATGAGATCTTCATATCGTCCTAGTTTTGTATTTAGTTTCTAGATTTGTAAACAAATCCAGAACTTTTGAAATACGTTACCACTTCACAGCACGGTGCGCTGAGTTCTTGTAGTCGAAAAAAGCCCAAGAATAATATAAACTGTACCCTGTGTCCTTTTGTGTCCTTCTGTAGTCCATTTACTGTTGTTTGTCTTGTCTTACCCCGGCTGATATCTCACTAAATCCAGTTTTAATTGTTCCCTATATTGCCCCTATGCCCTGTAAGGTGTCCTTGGGTGTTATGAAAGGCGGCCCCCCAAAATAAATGTATTATTATTATTAAGAAGTACAACTTGGTGTGGTTTCTATTCTCCTAAAAAAAAATTACGTTCTCCAACAGAAAACACAACTCAGCGTACTTTTAAGAAATTGATCTTAATAGGCTTGTCCCCTTATAAGGCAGAAATATGTTTTGAGGCTCTGGACAAAATGGCTATTTTGATTGTAAAGGTTGCCAACCCCTGGGTGTAGTTTCAATGTTTGCACATGTGTATTCAAGTGTATGAGTGACATAGAGCAAGTGAGATGGCCAGTGGTTCTCAAACTTTTTACACAGAGTACCACCTCAAATGATATTGGGCTCTCCTAGTAACACCATCATAGACCTTCCTGGGTACCACCGAGATAAAGGATTTAATATGACAAGCCATATGATGCTCTCATTTGTTAGTGACATTCCACATGCAAATAAGATAAGATAAGATAAGATGGTACTTTATTGATCCCAATTTGGGAAAACATTTTTAGTTACAGCAGCATAAGGGACAAGGCATTTTACAATAAATTAGAAATAAGCAACAAAAATAAAGAAAATAAAGAAAGAGGAAAATAATATACATGTTGAGTTTGGCAGGATATTATATATATCTAATATACATATACATAAATATAAGGCATATGGAATATTAATGTTAAAGGTGGGGTAGGTCATTTTGGAGAAACCAGCTCGAGTGCGCTAGAATTTGAAAATACACAGCCGGAAAAAATCTGCTACTTCCTTACAGAGCCCCTCCTCCAACACACACGAACGCGCACATGACCAATGAGGGCACGAGATAAGTTTGTGGACAGATGGAAGGCTGACAGGCAGGTAGGCCATCCAGTTATTTTAGCCGGGCCGGCTAAAATGATTGGTCGTGCTTTTTACAGTATTACTGCTTCCACAGATGAAATTGTTTTATGGATTTGTTGTCAAAGCACTTCAGATATTCATTGCTATCGGGATGTTAAGAGCATTCTATGGGATATAACAAAAAGTGTATCTCGAGCCGGTTTCTCAAACTTACCTACCCCACCTTTAAATATTGAACAGATTATATAGGTGTAAAATGTACAACGTGGTTATATTCAAGATAAACTATGGAGCAGAGAGTTATCTTCCAGCCAGAGGTGATTTGTTGTACAGAGTTATGGCACTGCGGAGCTGCAGCAGTCTGTTGGAGAAGGAGCTCCGTTGACTGTCCAGCTGCAGGTGGAGAGGATGGGTGGGGTTATCCATGATGGACAACAGCCTGTTCAGTGTCCTCCTCTCCACCACAGCTTCAAAGGGGTCCAACTTGATGCCGATGACTGACCCAGCTTTCCTGATCAGTTTATTGATCCTGCTTGTGTCACCGGCTCTGATGCTGCCCCCCCAGCAGACCGCAGCAAAGAAGAGTGCACTAGCCACAACAGACTGATAGAAGATCTCCAGCATCTTGCTGCACACGTTGAAGGATCTCAGCTTCTTCAGAAAATAGAGTCTGCTCATCCCCTTCTTGTGCACAGCGTCAGTGTTGATCCTCCAGTTCAGCCCATTGTCTAAGTGCACTCCCAGGTATTTGTAGTCCTCCACAACAGCCACATCCTCTCCCAGAATGCACAGGGGTAGAGGAGACGTCCTCACCCTCCTGCAATCAATGACCATCTCTCTGGTCTTGGCCACATTCAGAATACTCACAACATTAGGCTGAGGTTCATCTTCCGCTCTTCTAGAAGTGGTTGTGCTTCTTGTTGCTTCCGGCTAAAATAAACATAATTAAAGACATTTTGAGTGTTTAAAATGTGCTGTAATCCACAACACATTATTTATTCCTAAACTTGCTGAAAGAAAAACTAAAGTGTGACATTTAATCACATATTTATATATCAATCTTATACACCTTGAATTCTTGTTGGCCAATGATACACATACCCTTTGAAGATGAGCTGGGAAGCTGAATACTGTTGGCACAACACCATCTTTAAGCCGGACAGTCTGCCCCGTCCTGTCAAAGTCCTCACAACTGAAGTGATCACTGCAGAGCAGTGTCCTGCCTTCTTAGGGCAACTTCCCACTGCCTCCTCCTCTCTCCGGTTTTGGGAAACCTTAAAAACATGAGAAAGGTAGCCAGATATATAAATTATTGTCAACATTTTCCTCCCTTCTTTCCTTTAACATTAAGGGTAAGGACAAAAATACACACCGAAATTATCATATTTTTGGGGTAATTGTATGTATGTATGTATGTATGTATACTTTAAGAATAAGACAACCACACTAAGAGTTATAAAAAAGGTGTCCAAAAGAAACATTAAATAATTGTGTAAAGAAATGGTAGCAACATATTCTAAAGAGGCTGGGTCAACAACAATCTTGCAATACTATTATCTCACATAGCCCCACTGATCCTGTGTAGCAGAACTTGTAATGTACATACATCCACTAAGTAATTAACGATTATCCTAATTATAGTCATAATATTGTCATATCTTACACGTGAAAGGTGATTCCACGGGTTCTTGTTTCCAGACTGCAGCGATTAGAGCATCCGTAGGCTGCACAAAAGTCCGGCATAGTCAGGTACTTCTGTAAACACAAAGCCAGCAATTTCCTGTATCATAATGTATCTAAATGTAAGATGTTTTTAACAAGCCAAACCACTTGGAAGAAATCATGTATAACTTAAGTTATGTTGAAAAGAAAGAGCAGTTCTGCCTCTCCCACTGGTGTAAAGTTGCTGGGTCAACTTTGTAATACTAGGTCTCACTCACAGCCTCTTGTTATTAGCCAGCTAATAAATACAACCACACATACACAAAGAAAAGCTGCAATTTCAACATGTCCAAGCATCCTGTATCATAGCCATGCTAATAATGTTTATAATAAACCAAACCGTTTGTAAATCAGTCAAGATTTCAGCGAGTTAAGAGTATTTTTGTGCAGATCACTCACCTTACAACAGCTACCATAGCGCGTACCAGAGTAGCTGTTGACTGTCGAGATGGGCGAGTCCTGATTCATCCTGATCATTAACCCGGATCCTAGAAATGAGCTGGTCGTGACGAGTCTCCCCTCTCCATTAACCCGAGTCCTTTGAGTCCCACACTTGGTGTGACGTACAAATTAAAACTATAAATTGCGTCACTCGCTACTCTCTTTATAACATGTAAAATCACATTACAACGTACCCCAGTCCATCTGCCTACCCTTTAGCAAGTAGGATAGCTGCCAGAAGTTATCGTTAGGCTCAGGGGAGGGGACGCGGATCAGTGAAACTTCCTGCAGACTCGTGGGGACTCAGAGGAGCCGACGGCTCCTAACCATAATAGCATAGCAGATCCAGAGATCCATACTCGTCATGTGCACGAGCATAGCCCCTCCTCCAGCACCCGGCTCCCGCGGCTATATTATGCACGAGTCAACAGCAGACTCGCAGATTCGCAAATCCTGACTCACTGTGCAAAACATAGCAGACTCGTGCGGACTCAGAGCCGTAACCGTATAGCAGCAGATCCAGAGATCCAGCAGACTCGTCGTCATGCACGATTCAACAGCAGACTCAGATTCGCTAAATCGCAAAATGACCTTTTTTTTGTGATCAATATGTTTTATTAAAGCAAAAGACACCACTTTACACACATTTAACACATACAAACACCAGTATTGCAATGATTACGCAGTCCATGAGAAAATATGGGGGGCATATGATTAGATATAATTATATGTTTAATAATAATAATTGTATAATTAAGACATTTTATATATTCTAACTGTTTTGCAATTTTCTATCATTTGTCATTGTTTGTTTCTTTTTGTGTGCTATGTTCAAAATAAACGTTTTGCCAAGTAAGATCCTTATTGGAAATGCAGCTATTACACACAGGAGACTGTTGCACAACATGACAATTTTGTTAGAAGTCTACACTGAAACTTCATTTAGAGCCGGAAACATAATGGACTTAATCAAAATTGCGGGATCCGTGAATCCAGGTCAATGATCGAGAGAGACCAGTAGCCTACGAGTTAGTCAGCGGAACTTCACAGACTCAGATTCGCAAATCCTGACTCACTGTGCAAAACACAGCAGACTCGTGCGGACTCAGAGCCGTAACCATATAGCAGCAGATCCAGAGATCCAGCAGACTCGTCGTCATGCACGAGTCAACAGCAGACTCAGATTTGCCAAATCGCAAAATAACCCTTTTTTTTGTGATCAACATTTTTTATTAAAGCAAAATACACTGTGTAGCGGAGGTTAATATAACGTCAGTTTAATATAACGTCAGTTTAATATGCTCGTGAAATGCAACAACTTTTCGGTTTCACCGATAGGATTTCTACGGTCTTGGTGATGCTGACTCAGATGACTCAAATGACTCGTATGATCCGGATCTCTTCAATGACTGACTCAGAAGACCCTGAGTCCGTAAAAGGATCCGGATTTGCCATCTCTAGTTGACTGTAGCAAGATGGCGGCCAGTGAGCTACGCTGGAAAATCTCCCATGAGCCATCTAGTGTTTATATATATCTATGGCCCTACCTGCCTGTCAGCTTTCCATCTGTGCACAAACTTATCTCGTGCCCTCATTGGTCATGTGCGCGTTCGTGTGTGTTGGAGGGAGTAGTATGAAGTAGAGATGGGCGAGTCCTGATTCATCCGGATCATTAACCCGGATCCTAGAAATGAGCTGGTCATGACGAGTCTCCCCTCTCCATTAACCCGAGTCCTTGAGTCCCACACTTGGTGTGACGTACAAATTAAAACTATAAATTGCGTCACTCGCTACTCTCTTTATAACATGTAAAATCACATTACAACGTACCCCAGTCCATCTACCTACCCTTTAGCAAGTATACAGGATAGCTGCCAGAAGTGATCGTTTGGCTCAGGGGAGGGGACGCGGATCAGTGAAACTTCCTGCAGACTCGTGGGGACTCAGAGGAGCCGACGGCTCCAACAGCAGACTCGCAGATTCGCAGATTCGCAGATTCGCAAATCCTGACTCGCTGCAACACACAGCGGATCAGACTCGTGCGGACTCGGAGCCGTAACCGTATAGCAGCAGATCCAGAGTTCCAGCAGACTCGTCGTCATGCACGAGTCCACACAGCAGACTCGGATTCGCAGATTCGCAGATTCGCAAATCCTGACTCGCTGCAACACACAGCGGATCAGACTCGTGCGGACTCGGAGCCGTAACCATATAGCAGCAGATCCAGAGATCCAGCAGACTCGTCGTCATGCACGAGTCCACACAGCAGACTCGGATTCGCAGATTCGCAGATTCGCAAATCCTGACTCGCTGCAACACACAGCGGATCAGAATCGTGCGGACTCGGAGCCGTAACCATATAGCAGCAGATCCAGAGATCCAGCAGACTCGTCGTCATGCACGAGTCCACAGCAGACTCGGATTCGCAAATCCTGACTCACTGTGTGTGCAACACACAGCAGATCAGACTTGTGCGGACTCGGAGCCGTATATAGCAGCAGATCCAGAGATCCAGCAGACTCGTCCTCATGCACGAGTCAACAGCACTCAGATTTGCCAAATCGCAAAATAACACTTTTTTTTGTGATCAACATTTTTTATTAAAGCAAAATACACTGTGTAGCGGAGGTTAATTATAACGTCAGTTTAATAGATAGATAGATAGATAGATAGATAGATAGATAGATAGATAGATAGATAGATAGATAGATAGATAGATAGATAGATAGATAGATAGTACTTTATTGATCCCAAATTGGGAAATTGTTGTTGTTACAGCAGCATAAAAGGCATTTTACAATAAAACAAAACTACAAAATATACAAGAATAGAAATAAAAATAAAATATAAAATATACATGTCGAAATAGAAAATATACATGCAGATATTATATATATATATACAAATATATATATATATTCAAAATATATGGAATAATAATATGCTCGTGAAATGCAACAACTTTTCGGTTTCACCAATAGGATTTCTACGGTCTTGGTCATGCTGACTCATATGACTCAAATGACTCGTATGATCCGGATCTCTTCAATGACTGACTCAGAAGACCCTGAGTCCGTAAAAGGATCCGGATTTGCCATCTCTAGTTGACTGTAGCAAGATGGCGGCCAGTGAGCTACGCTGGAAAATCTCCCATGAGCCATCTAGTGTTTATATATATCTATGGCCCTACCTGCCTGTCAGCTTTCCATCTGTGCACAAACTTATCTCGTGCCCTCATTGGTCATGTGCGCGTTCGTGTGTGTTGGAGGGAGTAGTATGAAGTAGAGATGGGCGAGTCCTGATTCATCCGGATCATTAACCCGGATCCTAGAAATGAGCTGGTCATGACGAGTCTCCCCTCTCCATTAACCCGAGTCCTTGAGTCCCACACTTGGTGTGACGTACAAATTAAAACTATAAATTGCGTCACTCGCTACTCTCTTTATAACATGTAAAATCACATTACAACGTACCCCAGTCCATCTACCTACCCTTTAGCAAGTATACAGGATAGCTGCCAGAAGTGATCGTTTGGCTCAGGGGAGGGGACGCGGATCAGTGAAACTTCCTGCAGACTCGTGGGGACTCAGAGGAGCCGACGGCTCCAACAGCAGACTCGCAGATTCGCAGATTCGCAGATTCGCAAATCCTGACTCGCTGCAACACACAGCGGATCAGACTCGTGCGGACTCGGAGCCGTAACCGTATAGCAGCAGATCCAGAGTTCCAGCAGACTCGTCGTCATGCACGAGTCCACACAGCAGACTCGGATTCGCAGATTCGCAGATTCGCAAATCCTGACTCGCTGCAACACACAGCGGATCAGACTCGTGCGGACTCGGAGCCGTAACCATATAGCAGCAGATCCAGAGATCCAGCAGACTCGTCGTCATGCACGAGTCCACACAGCAGACTCGGATTCGCAGATTCGCAGATTCGCAAATCCTGACTCGCTGCAACACACAGCGGATCAGACTCGTGCGGACTCGGAGCCGTAACCATATAGCAGCAGATCCAGAGATCCAGCAGACTCGTCGTCATGCACGAGTCCACAGCAGACTCGGATTCGCAAATCCTGACTCACTGTGTGTGCAACACACAGCAGATCAGACTTGTGCGGACTCGGAGCCGTATATAGCAGCAGATCCAGAGATCCAGCAGACTCGTCCTCATGCACGAGTCAACAGCACTCAGATTTGCCAAATCGCAAAATAACCCTTTTTTTTGTGATCAACATTTTTTATTAAAGCAAAATACACTGTGTAGCGGAGGTTAATTATAACGTCAGTTTAATAGATAGATAGATAGATAGATAGATAGATAGATAGATAGATAGATAGTACTTTATTGATCCCAAATTGGGAAATTGTTGTTGTTACAGCAGCATAAAAGGCATTTTACAATAAAACAAAACTACAAAATATACAAGAATAGAAATAAAAATAAAATATAAAATATACATGTCGAAATAGAAAATATACATGCAGATATTATATATATATATATACAAATATATATATATATTCAAAATATATGGAATAATAATATGCTCGTGAAATGCAACAACTTTTCGGTTTCACCAATAGGATTTCTACGGTCTTGGTCATGCTGACTCATATGACTCAAATGACTCGTATGATCCGGATCTCTTCAATGACTGACTCAGAAGACCCTGAGTCCGTAAAATGATCCGGATTTGCCATCTCTAGTATGAAGCTGCAGCCTCGGAGGCTGCACTCTCAGGACCGCACTCTCAGGACCGCACTCTCAGGACCCTAGTTGTTTTGCAACATCGCCACCTAGTGAGCAGGAGACATGAATATGAACGACAACGCAGAGAGTGTGAGTAGTGTGAAGTGCTTTTAAAGTTTTATTTGTTTAACATTAATAACAATTCCGGTGTCTTGAAATGAAGTGTGATTAGCTAACATTAACTATGATAGTCTTAAGGCAATACAAACAAACATCTGTTAGCTTATGATAGCTTCTAACAGTATTAAAGGCACTAAAAACAATTATTTGTTAGCTATAGCTTTCGGCAAAAGCTAATGCTAATAGCATTAGCTTCATTAGCATATTTGATTATTTGTTTAATGAAACTGGAGCGTGATTTTGGCAAGCCCAACTAGGTGTCCTACATTAATTGTTGATTTAATCACTAATTACAGTAAGAGTGTGAGTAATGTGAATCATGTTGTTTGTTTAAAGTTAACAACTATTCTGGTGTATTCAATTGGACAGCAATACAAGCAACACGTGCTAAATGTCATCTGTTAGCCTATGATGATGACTCGCTGCAAAACCAACTGTTAGCCTTTTTGTTTATTTGTTTAATGAAACCGTATGTTATGGTTATGTTATTTAGCAGAGGCTTTTATCCAAAGGGACTCACAAAAAACATAAAAGAACCATAATTAACATTAGATTATCAATACAAATAGTTACATAGTCAGTTACATTACGTATTACATTTTTAACAGGGTAATTAGTCATCTGTAACCTACATTTAAAAAAAGTAAACTTCCCAACCCTGATCATTAATTATAGTCAGCTAATTAATTAAACTTCAAAGGATGACAAAAGCATGTCAATATGATCTGTCTGTCCGCTACATTAAATCAGCAGTAGCCTAATATAAGTTCTGTCTTCAGTGTAAATGCTTCTTTAATATTCATTGTATTACTATTTGAATTCATTGTAAATAATCTTAACTGTGCTGACTGCCTGTTTACTGTTTATCAGTACAGTCTCATCATTTTGACATGTTTTGTAATATTGCATGAGGTGTTTTAGTCAGTTATTATGTCGGCCTATTCTGTAGGTTAGAATCTGTCGTGTCAGAATCTAACAATTAGGCCTAATTTATGTCTGTCTGTGAAAGTATTTCAAAATGTTCAGTTTGACCAATTAGGCTCTCTCTTTTTCAAGATGCATATTTCAATCCAAGAGGGGAGATCCTTGCCCGATTTACAACGATGCACTACATGTTGCAAAGTCTTTCACTGCCCGTTCTGTGCCTCAAATGAGTTCCACCCAGCCAAACTGAGCAAGGTCCAAACCCATTTAGAGAGCCACTTCAACCGTGCAGTTCTCCATGAAGGTAAAGTTTGCAAACATTCTCTTGTGAAATGCAAATGGAGTTGCAATGTGTCTGCATTAAAAGCAGCCTGAATGTTATGATCAGTTCCATTTGAGCAATAAATCAAAACAAGTCCTTCTATGATTTGTTTGTGGTGACCAGTGGCGTTTTTCTATGTACAAAAGTGGTGGGGCACAAAAAACTTAGATGTCTATATATAAGCTTCTGCAGTGATGTGCAGTGAGGTTCATGGCTGGTGAGGCACTGGCACTGACTCTTCAGGTTTACAAATATTATATTTTGACCTAAACCAAAATATAATATTATTTTCAAAAGCTTTTTTTGTCTGATGCTCTAAACAGCTCAATAGGGACACACTGTAGACACTAATTAGAAGAACACAGACTAAAACAGCAATGTACAGACGAATCAGATGATTAAAATTAAGGTGGCCATTGGCATATTGCAGGCATGTATTTACAATTACTTTAGTTTTGACAGTAGAGACAATGTAGCTTGAAAGGAATTCGTATTAAATCGTGTTTTATATCTACAGCTGCCTGAAGGCATAATCCGCAGGATCCTTACATTTGTCGTTCTTGAGGATGGTGATCCTGCAATCTGCACGCTAGCCCTTATCTGCAAGAGCTTTAAATACATCGTGAGCCAGGGGTCATTCCAAAAGGAAGCCCACTTCAACTGGCTTGACAGTAAGTTTATAAAGTGTCTTTACTTCTGCCTTCTCCTATCCTAGTATTATGAAGTTGATTGACTAAGAGTAAGGTCAGCTAAATTAAGGAAGGTTTTGTTGTTTTTCTGTCTGAATTGTAATTTCCTTATGACATTATCCTTCAGGTGTCGTCAACTGGAATGTCTTCTCAGAGGGACACAAACAGGAATTCAGGAAGGCCTACCAAATTTCCAGGTGCTTTCAGTGCGACAACCTGTATAAGGACGTTGGCACAGGCTACCGGGGAAGTGGACGGCGAGGAACATTACAGGGTTTTTACTCAGAAGAGGGCTTCCCGGGGTACTGCAGCTGGAGCTGTTGTCTGGTGGTTGAGGGAACAGCAGACCCCGCCTCACCCCAGTGAAGAATCCACAGTGCCCAATAAATAAAAATGTATTCTGCACTGAAATTCCTCTCGTCAAATTGCATGTTTATCTTTTGCAGCCTGGTGCATAAACACACTAACAGTTGTTTTTGAGTAATCTAGCACCTCTTCAAAGACACATTTGATTTGATTTATTTCGAACATGTAATACAATAAAAAATATATATATAATAATGAAATGAAACAAGAGAATTATGATACTGTAGAAACATAAGCAGTATCAAATTGATTCAAAGGAGTTTACACTTATTTAACCCCACCCCTTCTCCCAAAAACTAAATTAACAGTTTTGTTTTGTTTTAACAAAATATACATCTAAATGTATGTCTACATACAATATACATTTACAATTATAAATAGATTATATCATTATTACTACAATATATATATATATATATATATTTATGTTGTATGTCAAATTTGATAAGACAAATATAAAAGACTATCTTTTTACATCTGACATACAAAATACATTTGTTATTAAAAATCAAAAACATATTAACAACAACTTGTTAATATGTAATTTCAGTAAGAAAAACATATTTTCATGCATTTTTAGATGGTTAATAACAAGCATTACAATGTCTAAAGAGACTCGCAGTGTATGAGACTCAATACTCGCTGGTTGTACTTTTGCGGTCATCCAATCCGCTAGGTGGCGATGTTGCAAAACAACTAGGGTCCTGAGAGTGCGGTCCTGAGAGTGCAGCCTCCGAGAGAAGGGTCTAGCTGCGGCCGCGGCCAGTACACGACACTACACGACACGCCCCCTACACGACACGCCCACCTGACACGACACTACGGTGGCTGAGAGACATTACCGTACATGGCAGATTAAAAGCGAATTGACGATACTGACGCTGACGCAAGGATATTTAAGGAGACATGAGGTTTACAGAGAACAGACAAACAATATGGCGCACCGAGTACAGGTAATTAACGTATTGTGGTTTTAGATATAATTACATACTATTTAGGTTCTCGTTTGTTTGTCGATGTGGCTGTTTAGCGCAGTGTAATTGTGTTTATTTTGCTAATTTGTATTTTAAATATTAAATGTAAAGGAATGGAATACATATATATATATTTTAGCTCTTAGCTTGACATGCTCGACGTTCAGTTAGCATATATGCTAACTGAACATGCTCGTTCAGTTAGCATGTCAAGCTAAGAGCTAAGATATATGTATATATTTTAGCTTGACAGATGGAACAATGCATGTACTCACATTTTTACAAGAATCTGATTTTGTGTAAGTTTTAAATATTCATTGAAGGTGTCTTTCACATTTGAATGTTTTAAAAAAACAAAACATGTATTAGCTGCTATACTGACATGCACATATGTATAATTATATTATTATTTTAAGTGTGGTTTAAAGTTAAATGATATATAGTTATTGGGTAGAGCCAAGTAACCCAGGTGGATGCAATCAGGCCTCTGTTTTTAGATGGGGTTTGTGGCCATGCTGTAGGCCTGACATTTAAACCATAGACTGTATATATAAAGATTTAAACTAGCTGAAGGGCTTTCTGTTCGAACCACAGTGACATCTAGAGGTTGTTTTGTGCATAACATGTCAACCAAAAGGGTAGAGCTGGCTGAATCAGATGGAGTTAAACTTTTTTTTTTTTCAACAAGATATCAAGACACAAAATGTGCTCTACCAAATGGTGGCGCTGGCAGTTAAAGGGTTACCTTCTGAAAGTGAGGAAGTATGACCAGCTTTGTCCCATAGGATTATACAGGCCAGTCCATTGCTGCTTGTTTAAGGAGTTAACTATTTCCAATATTAAAGTCACTGAAATTGTATTCTATTTTATTCACCTATAGACAAACAACACAACACTCCGTGATGGAGCACGCCCAGAGCTCAACAAATTGGACTCGGACACCTTCCAGTGTCCATTTTGTGAAAGGACCGGGTCATACCCTGGTCTGATGGCTCATTTGCAGAGCCACCAGAGGGCACTTGTGAAATATGGAGGTAAGTACATCTATAATTCTATATAATCATTGTATACTTCATCACATTACATTACATGTTACTTGTTAGATGTGTTTAATGCCTCACACATTATTTCTGTGCCCCAGGACATCCTTGGTGTAAATTAATTTTGAATTATAAATTGAACATTAAAAATGAGATTTATATTCAGGTTATGAAGTGTTAATAATGCTGGAAAAGTATCCTTATTTGGGGTAGGCACAATATGAGCATAATCACACATTCAATCTGCAAAAATTCAGTTTATAGGCAAAAATATTATTGTTGGTGACATGATTATTTATTGCTCTCGCACAAACACCTTGTTTCAAATTGCATATTTACAAGAAATTCATGTTGGTTTGTTTCTAGAATCCTCTAAACCACTTTCTGTCTCTTTTTTTAGGTTATAATGTTTATAAATGCCATCTCAAATGTGTGGCCAGCAGCCATTATCACTGTGGCTTTTGCCCAAGAATCATTGGGAGAAAGGAGATGTTTATTAGTCACTTTAAAAACTGCTGCACTGAACATCCAACTACGTTGGCGGCGGCCCCAGCAACCACAACGACTCCTCCAGTGATGGCCCCGACGACCGCTCCAGTGATGGCCCAGACGGCCGCTCCAGTGATGGCCCCGACGGCCGCTCCAGTGATGGCTCCGACGGCCGCTCCAGTGATGGCTCCGACGGCCGCTCCAGTGATGGCTCCGGCTGCTGCAGCAACATGGCACAATATTTCCACAGCCCCCAACATTTTGATGTCAAAGCGCAAAACCACAACATGTTGTTTTTGTAGCCTACAACTAAAAAGGAAAAACCTACAAATGCACATACAAAGGCACCACTCATCCAAAACATCGGACATCACAGCAAATCGCCACCTAAAATCACAGTGCATAGATCAAAAAAGGGGACTTTTTGCAGTTTCCAGGACCTATAAGGGTGCTGTGCACTGTATTCATGTCCAAAGATTTAACTTAGGTATCACCTGTCAGTTGGAAATGTGCAACAGGGCATATGACTATGCACGGAGAAGTGGGCTAGTCGGGTTTGACTGCGTCCATGTCCAGTCCTTGACGTACAGCCCTCTGGAACATGAGTGAGGAAGCGCACCAAAGGCTGAAGGACTCCAGTGAAAGATTCCGAAGAGCTTTGGATTCCGAGGAGTTTTTAAATAGGCTTTAACCTCCTGCAGGTCAATCCTGGCTGCTTACATTTTTATTTAAAATCATGTTGATTTTACTGTTGGGATCAATTTAAAAGGTTATTTTTTTTTTTTTAAGCAGACCAGCTTGAATAGTGCCCCTCTGATTTTCCACATGATGTTCTGTTCAATAAATGTTCATTGAGGAAAACGGTATCAGTGTCTTATTGTATATTCATCACAGTGAATGCAGTGAATGCTGAACTTGCCGGACCATATACTATAGTTGAAAGTACACAATGAAACACTGGCTTGCTTGTATCAAATCAATACAATTCCCACATGCCCTACCCCGGAACCTGCGGTCTTCAGACTCTGGCCCCCCGCACCAACCTGCGATCCTTCGGGGACAGAGCCTTCAGTATGGCAGCCCCCACTCTCTGGAACGCTCTCCCTGCGGAGATCTGCAACATCCCCACGCTTGACGCCTTCAAAAGGGCCCTCAAGTCTGCCAAGGTCTTTGGCCCCAAATCTATTTGTTTTGTCTATCTAACTGTTCGTCTGACTGCCTTTTGTTATGTTTGTTTCTACTCCTGTTCTTTTTAAAGCGACCTTGGGTCTCATGAAAGGCGCTATATAAATCCAAGTTATTAATACATCATTGGAACGGTAAGAATCTCAGCTACAACACTGACTAAAGCCTTCCCATCTCTAGTATGCCTACATGACAAGCATTTTTATAATATACAGTAAACATATCTTTGACTTATTGCAAAATTATAAAATGAAATTCACCCCTGCTGTCATTCTGGCTTTGACTGTTCAAATGAGATGTCAACCATCAAAATGGGATAAGGGGTTCCAGAAATATCACTGTGCAAAACACACCGGCCAATTTTGACCGATAATAGTATGGGATGGGGGGTATGACCGAACGCAAGAGAAGAGACAATCATCAAGCCAGATACCAAGGTATTTACAACAGGCAACCACTTCAATTACTTTTCCTTTATGGTATTGTTATTTGGTTTTTATTAGTGCTTTTGTCGTTTTGAAGGAAATTAAAATACTGTATTGAGTTGGTTTCTTCTGTTTTGGAAGCCTTGTATATCTTTTTGGTCTTGTTAGAAATACCCCATGGTAAAACTGTGTTCTAGCAGCAGTTAAAGAAGCTTAGTTTGCTGTCTTAGACTGCCAGATGTATTAAGATGGTTTGTTCACAATTTACACATAAAACCTAAATGTTCATCTGTTTATTGTTCTTCTTCCTTTATATTCAAAGCATGTTGATTGTCTATTGGCTATATCTTGACATTATGTTAATTTGATCATACTTGCCATACATTTATTTTAATTGATGCAATTCCTTCAAAGGTTTTGTAATAGACCCCTAGTACTTTTAATTTATAAAGTAATAATAATACATGTGAATGATTGAGCTCATTAGTGGCCTGACTGGCCCTCCTAATTTGTTCCTTAATGACCCCATGATGTGATTATGTATATCTTAAAACCTTTAACAACTATATTTAGATGTTCACAAATATCTACATTTATATATAAAATACATGTGTAGCAGTTAGACAAACATAATCAATAGATTATCTCATTAATACCTATTTTATATATTAAAAAAAAGTTTACTAAACCAACTTTTGTTGACAAAATGATTTGGGTTGAAAGTTATACTGTTGTGTCTCAAACGGATAGACTAGGTTATTAATTTATTTGCCTAATAGTTGCTTAAAATGCTACAATAACATTTGCAATTCGTTTTTAATCTGCCATGTACGATCTCAATAATAATAAGTGTCGTCAATTCGCTTTTAATCTGCCATGTACGGTAATGTCTCTCAGCCACCGTAGTGTCGTGTCAGGTGGGCGTGTCGTGTAGGGGGCGTGTCGTGTAGTGTCGTGTACTGGCCGCGGCCGCAGCTAGACCATATTGGCCTCCGAGGCTGCAGCTTCATACTATAGGCTCTGTGCACAAGATGGCGTCTATCAACTTCCGGCGGGTGGGTGTGGGGGTGAGTACTTCCGGTTTGAGTACAGAGTTTTTACAGCTTGACAGTTTGACAGTTTGACAGTTTGTTATGACACACCAAGAGCAAGAATGAGCGGATTTCGGGGTAAAGAAAAGCGATTGGCCTTCCAGCGGGTAAGAAAGTCGGCACTACATTGCTGTGTGCCACTGTGTACGAATTCGGCCTGTTATAATCGGGAGATAAGTTTTCATGCATTTCCCATTGATGCTGAGGTAAAGGCTCAGTGGCTGATCAAGGTCCGTAGGGAAAATTTCAGCCCCACAAAAAATACCCGTGTGTGCAGTAGGCATTTTCGACCAGGAGACTTATTGGTCACAGCGGGAGGACTGCACAGAGTACAGAAAGGAGCTACACCTGTTCTCTTTGCATGGAATAACTACGAGCTACCTACACCAAGACGTAATGTTTGGGAGCGTCGGCCGAGGGCAGAGAGCCCCACCCCAGACTTGACAGCTGAGTACGAGGTGGAAACAGTTGCGCTGCCTGATCATGAGTACTGTTTAAATCCAGCGACGGCAGTGATGGCAAATCAGGTGGCCGACGAGAACGAAGCCTTGAAAATGCAGGTTAGGGAGCTCCAACACCAGCTGGAAGTGTTACAGCTGCAATCTCGTTTCGGGATACAACGCCTGGCAGGGTCGGACGAGGACATTCGTTTCTACACCAGGTTTGTTTATAAGGCTATCAGGATGTTGTTATGGCCACTAGTTTGAAAAACACCTTTCATTTGGGGAAGCTAATTTAAGAAACAAAACAATGTCTAACATGAACAATATTACATTCTTAGATTTGTCACATACAAGCATTTCCTTGCCTTTTGGAAATTGGTGGAGCCAGCAGCCAACACCAAGATGGTGCGGATCACCAACGCCAAGGCATCCTCTGCCAGCAGCTCGGATTCCTCTCAACCAACAACAACGGTATGCAGCATACAAGCATGGATGTATATTAATAATTATGCACGCTGCACACTATACCACCGTTTAACAAGTGCATCACATCACTCACACATATGCCACACACACACACACACACACACATACAAACGGAAAATGTGTTACAACTGTACCCGGTCTCCCTATAACAGTATCTACAGTATGCCTAACACTTATTTGTTTACACAGAAACTTCCACCCATAGATGAGCTGCTGCTGTTCCTCATGCACCTGTCAGTGGGCCTACATCTGAGGGATCTAGCAGAACGGTTTGGCATTCACCGCACCACAGTCAGCAGAATTATTTCCACCTGGACACACTTCCTATACCAACTGCTTGGAAGCCAACGTCTATGGATCCCACGCGAAGTTGTCAGAGCTCACCTTCCACCAGAGTTTTCAGCTTTCCCTGGCACACAAGTGGTGCTTGACTGCACTGAAGTATTCTGCCAGACTCCATCATCTCTCCTGCTGCAGAGTGAGGTGTTTTCAACATACAAGTCTCATGCTACATTCAAGGCCATGATCGGCATTGCACCACATGGTGCCATTACATTTGTGTCTGGCCTGTATGCAGGATCTATGAGTGACCGGGAGATTTTCAAGCTGTCTGGCATCGTGAGCCTGCTCACACCAGACATGGCAATAATGGTCGACAAAGGGTTCCTTGTGGACAATCTGGTTGAGTGCAAAGTTTACCGGCCTGCCTTTCTGTTAAAAAAAAACCCAAATGAGCAGGGAGGATGTCAGGCAGACTCAATCCATTGCACGTCTGAGGGTCCATGTGGAGAGGTGCATCAGAAGGGTCAAAGAGAACAAACTCTTTGACAAAGCCATACCACTGTCTGTGTGTGGAAGCATTGAGGAGCTTTTCAATGTGGCTTGCTTCCTGGTCAACTACCAGAACGGACCACTGGTGAAAGCATGGGCAAGCCTGGGCAGCAATGATTAAAAGATTTCTTGCTCCCAAACCAATTGTGTATTTCATTGTGGTCGTTACAAAAAGCAGTCATACCATACTATGTTTAGGTACTAATGAATTATAACCTCAAAACAAATGCACACAAAAATAACATAGGACAATACATAATATAATAAATCCACAATATGATAACATTTTACAGATTCATTTAATAC
Source organism: Trematomus bernacchii (assembly GCF_902827165.1). Lineage (NCBI taxonomy): Eukaryota > Metazoa > Chordata > Actinopteri > Perciformes > Nototheniidae > Trematomus > Trematomus bernacchii. Next base: position 149,854 of record NW_022987671.1, on the reverse strand, counting down.
ACTTTTACAAAACATAGGTTGATGTTATATCGGGGGAAAAAAATACATATTTAAACATTTCAATTAGTCTCTGCATATTTAAGTAATGCTAGTTTATGTAACAGATGAACAGATCAATGCAAGATAAGTTAGTTAGCATCCACAACTTTTGTTAATGAATAACGTCATATGACATTAAATGTCTGCCAATAAACACCCCTTTCTTCCTCACATAGGTCCTTTGACTAAAGGATCTTTTTGACTTATAGAACACACTTGGTTCTGGTTTTAGCAATTGAAAGAACTATATACAGGAAAATATTCATGTTAGATCAGTAATGTAGTGTGATGTAGTGTGGTACACTAATGTAGTGTAGTGCATATCAGTCCATGTAAAAATAAAAATAAAAATAATCTCCCTTCTCCCTAATGGTTGTAGCCACCTCGCAGTCTCTGCAGATACGCTGTATAAGGATATCCTCCTCTGCAAAAATGACGAAATCGCACCACTCCATCCCTGTGAGTAGGAGCTGGCCTTGCACCTGCCAATAGTAGCTATGCTCCCCCCGCACGGCCTTGTAACGTGTACTCCTTTGAAACATGTTTATATAATAATTAGGACTTTAAGAACAATTTTACACTCAGACAACAATCACAAAGTTGTTGCAGGCTACATACAATTACTTAGGACAATAGATATTACCTAATGGCGCATTTCCATTGCAGCGCGTAGCTCGCTTTAAGCGTGCCGTGTCGTGCCGTCCCCTTTTTTGGTTGTGCTTCCACTAGGCCTCGTTCCGGCGCGGCACGGCGCGGGGCCACTTTTTCACCTCTTTTCTGGCCCTAGAAAATTGTGGTTCTATCGGGGCCAACAAACAGGGCTGAGTCGGGCTGAGTATGCTAAACTAGAGAGAGGAGCGCTGGCAAGAGGGCTAGAACTACAACAAGATGGACATATTTGACCGTGATTTAATTGTAATACACGTTTCAAAATGATGCCGAAGTAACAACATACTGATACCGGTTAGTAAAAACCATGAATTAATGCTTTGTCAAGTCTGCAGACAGACGGCAGGCGAAAAACCTTTTAAAATTCGTGTTTTTCTAGATGGAGATTGGCTAAGCTAACGCAGTATATGCCCCGACCGTCCACACTCACAACAACGGCCTATACAGACATAAATAAAGCAGCGACTGTATTCACCATGACACAGGCAGTCTGTGGTGTGTACTTGTTTAACTTTTGTCGAGTTTCTGAACATATATAAGGAGCTGTGAGCTCTGAGTGCTCACAGCTAACGGCTGTGTTGTGTTTCTGGATTTCTCATTGAAGATGACGTCACGGCTCCGCCTACACTGCGTTACTATAGTAACTACCCCAGTTCCTAAACTGTAATGGAAGCGCAGCATGAAGTGAGTCGGCCCTGTTAAGGCCCAACGCGGCCAAGCCGTACCGAGCCGTACCGAGTGTGGCCGAGGCCGACCGTGTAGTGGAAATGCGCCATTACACCGTCAGCAACTGTAAACTGCTTTGGCTTAGTGGAAATGAACACCATGTCACTCACTCTGCCTGGTTTCACACCCTATTAATTACACAAAAGAATTGTCAAATTAATTGAAATGGTCATTGATGCAACATACTAGATCAGCTCTTGGCACAAAGGAAATACTCATTAAACCGTGGATTGGTTGTGAATACATACTGTACTTACCATGGTTCTTGGCTTGTGCCATCGCTGCTCTGTTTCAGTGCAGCTGAGGACAGGGGGTACAGCAGCCAGGTTGAGTGTGGAGTAGTGTGCGGTCTGGAACAGCAGTGCAACATTGTGGTTGCAGAGTGCTGTTCCAGCTACACAGGAACACTTTGCCACTGCAATCTCCACGGGTGAGCAGTTCTCAAAGACAATCTACACATTAAAATAAAATGTCAGTCATTTTACATTTAGAAGACATCTTGGAGACATAGAGTGTAAAATAGTGCCATCACGTTAACGTTAGCCTTCTCACTTTGCTCTATCGCTATCTGTATGCTATCTGTATGCTATCTGTATGCTATCTGTATGCTATCTGTATGCTATCTGTATGCTATCTATCTTGCTATCTCTCTATCTCTCTATCTCTCTATCTCTCTCTCGCTCTCTCTCTCTCTCTCTCTCTCTATCTCTCTCTCTCTATCTATCTATCTCTCTATCTATCTCTCTATCTATCTCTCTATCGCTATCTATATCACTTCGCTATCTACCCGCTCTACCGTAGACCGGATGTTTACAAGCGCCCACTCAATGAACCGGAAATGGAAATACGTCATCCCGTGCAACTAGCCTATTGGTTGGAGGAGGGGCTCGGTAAGGAAGTGGCAGATTTGTTCCAGCTGTGTATTTTCAAATTCTAGTGCTGGTTTCTCCAAAATTACCTTCCCCACCTTTAAGGTGATATGTATTATTATTGAGTGTTATATGCATTTACTTTTGTACATTTGTTTATTTTCATTTCACTAACGGGGTTGAGAAATACAGTTAGTAGTGAGGCGGAACGTTTGTGTTCGCTACAATGGTTCTGGGGTACCGGACCGGTTATAGGGACGGACGTTTCCGGTGTTTCCTCTGAAGCGATCTGAAAGGAAACATAACACACCGTGGCCTCATTGGTCCCGTTTCACCGGCTTAAAACAGGTTAGTACACTGTGCACAAATCATAATGAATGCCCCATAAGGTTCGCCTATATAATGTGACGGTCCGCTAACAGTGTAAAATGTTTGTAGTACTGTTTACGTGTTTAAAGGAGTGAAATAATGTGTGTGTGTGTTAGCATAGCTCCCCCGGTGAGGCGCCATTTTGGGGACAACGTGGGCTGCCGCGGTAATAATACAAGTGTGACATTATTTCTGAAGGCTCCCACACACAGAATATTTCCAGTACGGATATAGTTATTGTGAGTTTGGAATAAATATGCAATTTATGAAAATTACAAGTTAGTTACTGTCAGTAAAAACAGTAAGGTTAATACTGGGATGTTTCTTACACTTAAGACTAATACTGAGTGTTAACATTATTATTCTCATGTTTATGCATTTTAGTAACATGCAATTAATGGCAGAAGTTTAATGTTCACATGACAGTTTAAATGGGTCATGATATGCTACTTTTGACTTGCAGTAAAGAGTAGTATTTAATACAGGTTTAATACTGTTGAAAAATGTATTGAAGGTACAAGAGATGTTTACTGAATTTGAAATGTTTGTTTATCACAGAAAAGAGTAACTGACAGTGAATGTATGTTAGTGGAACTGTGTCAGGAAAGTGAACGGTTTATTAAGGAATGTAAATGAAAACTGAAATGCATATTAGAGAGAATTAATATGTGTAAATGATTTTGTTGTGTAATAAAACAACCAGAGAAGCGATCTGGAAGGAAACATAACACACCGTGTCCTCATTGCTCTGTTTCACCTGCTTAATACAGGTATCATCACTGCTCAGGAAGCGAAACTCAGACACTCGCTGCCACTGAGAGGTGAAATGACGCAGAAAGGAGTTCAGCTGGACCGGGAAACCTTCTCTTGTTCGATCTGTCTGGATCTACTGAAGGATCCGGTGGCGACTCCCTGTGGACACAGCTACTGCATGAAGTGTATTAAAGGCTTCTGGGATGGAGAGGATGAGAAGAAGATCCACAGCTGCCCTCAGTGTAGGCAGAGCTTCACACCAAGGCCTGTCCTGCTGAAAAACACCATGTTAGCAGCTTTAGTGGAGGAGCTGAAGAAGACTGGACTCCAAGCTGCTCCTGCTGATCACTGCTATGCTGGAGCTGAAGATGTGGCCTGTGATGTCTGCACTGGGAGAAAACTGAGAGCCTGTAAGTCCTGCCTTGTGTGTCTGGCCTCTTATTGTGACAAACACCTCCAGCGTCATTATGACGTAGCTCAATTAAAAAAACACACTCTGGTGGAGCCCTCCAAGAAGCTCCAGGAGAACATCTGCTCTCGTCACGACGAGGTGATGAAGATGTTCTGCCGCACTGATCAGCAGTGTATCTGTTATCTCTGCTCTGTGGGCGGACATAAAGGCCACGACACAGTGTCAGCTGCTGCAGAGAGGACTGAGAGGCAGAGAGAGCTGGAGGGGAGTCGACAAAACATCCAGCAGAGAATCCAGGTCAGAGAGAAGGAGGTGAAGCTGCTTCAGCAGGAGGTGGAGGCCGTCAATGGCTCTGCTGATAAAGCAGTGGAGGACAGTGAGAAGATGTTCACTGAGCTGATCCGTCTCATGGAGAAAAGAAGCTCTGATGTGAAGCAGCAGGTCAGATCCCAGCAGAAGAGTGAAGTGAGTCGAGTCAAAGAGCTTCAGGAGAAGCTGGAGAAGGAGATGGCTGAGCTGAAGAGGAGAGACGCTGAGCTGAAGCTGCTCTCTCACACAGAGGATTACAACCAGTTTCTGCACAGCTACCCCTCACTGTCAGCCCTCAGTGAACCTACACACTCATCCAGCATCAACATCCGTCCTCTGAGCTACTTTGAGGACGTGACGGCGGCCCTGTCAGCAGTCAGAGACAAACTACAGGACGTCCTGAGAGAGGAATGGACAAACGTCTCATCGACGGAAGTGGATGTTTTACTGTCAGCACCAGAGCCCACCACCAGAGCTGGGTTCTTAAAATATTCACAGGAGATCACACTGGATCCAAACACAGCAAACACACGGCTGGTATTATCTGATGGGAGCAGAAAAGCAACATACATTGGACAACAACAGTCTTATTGTAGTCACCTAGACAGATTCACTGAATGGTCTCAGGTCCTGAGTAGAGAGAGTCTGACTGGACGTTGTTACTGGGAGGTGGAGCGGAGAGGGACAAGAGTTTCTGTAGCAGTCGCATACAAGAATATCAGCAGAGCAGGGGGTGGGACTCAATTTGGATTTGGATACAATGGCAAATCCTGGGCGTTATATTGTGATCAAAACAGTTATACATTTCGTCACAACAGTATCCTCACTCCCGTCTCAGGTCCTCGGTCCTCCAGAGTAGGAGTGTACCTGGATCACAGAGCAGGTATTCTGTCCTTCTACAGCGTCTCTGAAACCATGACTCTCCTCCACAGAGTCCAGACCACATTCACTCAGCCACTACATGCTGGAGTTTGGCTTTTTGATTATGGAGACACAGCTGAGTTGTTTAAACTGAAATAGCCTGAAGTCATTTGAGGAACTCTTCTACTTCTTAAACTCATTGTGTGTCCATCATTGTTGCTGAGAGCTGATTGTTCATGTCTTCACTGCACAGTGATCAGCTGTCAATCAAACATTATGGGATGTGCTTTAACATCTTCTCCTGAGTTGTTCTGTAGATGTTGGAGTTTCTTTAGGCGGCGCTCCTTCCTGTGTCTGTTTAGCCATGGAGGCTGTCACTGCTCAGGAGGATTTCTGTTAACCTCAACTCATATTTCTCTGCATGGAAATGTAAACCTTGCTCTAAATATTTGTTGAATAAGTCTTTTATTTTTGACTAACTGTCAATTTGTTGAATGCATAAATGAAAGTTTGAAGAAGGAAAGAAAACACATTAAAAGAAAAGTCAAAAACGGGTTGAGTTTGTAATAAATTGTGTTTCTATGTTCAAGATGTGAATGCCACATTTACTTGTCTGTAAAAAATAAAATGTTGGAGTTTTTCTTGTTAATAAAAGAGCGAAGAGGACAAAAGTGAAAATCTCAGTCTTTTATTTTTAATCTTAAAATGAATGATCTCCTCTCCAGTGAAGCTGCACTAAGTTGAGTTGAATTTTAAATACATGTAGTTCTTTTTTTACTGCTACGTCCCCAATAAGCTCTAGGACAAAAATTGAGACAGAGACACACAACAACAAATAACATTGAGAGTCGGGGTGAAAGTGAACACAAGTGCATTTATTTACACCAAAGAATGGAGAGGAAGAAACGTGTATGGAAGAGGGTTAGGAACATGTGGAGAAATGTGAAATCTGAACTAAAGTGATATTTTTCTTTTATGTTTGAATATTTAAGACAGACTATTGAGAAACAAGTCAGAATTCAGAATATTTTAATAAACGTATTAAGAAAAAAAAAAATCTCCGAATGCTAAATAAATATGAACATTTTGATGTTTTATTCATAAATGTTTTAATGAAATTACAGAAATCCAATATTAAAGTCTGAAAAAAAATCACTTGTCACTGGTCAGATCTCAACATGTTCTTTACTAGTGAAATTCAGAATTCTGATAAAAAAATAAAACTTTTTTCAGATTCTCTATTTTTCTTGTGTTGAAAATCTCATAAATCTGACTTTCTTAAAATATGTTTTATTTATTTTCATGAAAACCTTCAGAATTTGTTTTCATAGATCTGAGATTTAAGTAAGAACTCTGATTTATTACTCAAAAGAAAAAATCAGTTTTGGTCAGATCCAAAAGATAAGTCCACATGTGGTCCTAATCCTCTTCTGTGTTTCAGAGTTCTGAGATTTTATTTACAATAAATTAAAATATATATATATTCCTAGATGTGAGAGTAAAGTCAGAATTCAGAAAAGTTTCCTCTGAATAAAATATAAAAATCACTTTTGGTCCAATTTAAATAAATGTCCCCATGTGGCCTTAATCCTCTTTCTGACCCTCTTTTTTCCCACGCTCTCTAAAGTTTTACTGAATCAAAGAAGAGTTTTCTACACGTCGTAGCACCGCAGTCAACAACTACGTCTGATTATCTCAAGGTGTGTAGGGTCCTTTAATCCAAGGTTTTAGACAGAAGTGTAGTAAAGATAGTTCAGTGTGTAATGACTTATATATCATACATATATCATTTTAAGGGTTTTCTTCTTAGATAGTGAAGTGAAAACTGTCAGACAAAAGTAAAGATGGCATGAATTGTGATGCATTTGATTTATTTTTTAAGAGCCTCAAAGGAGCCCAAAAGGCTTTGTTAAAAAAAGGAACATGTACAGATTATCATGTTTGAGTGATTAGTCTCAATGTTGGGACATCGCCATTTCTCAATGTTTAGAAATAATAATGATCCCTCGACCAAATGCAGATTAAAACTAAAGTAACGGGTTGGTTTTGAAAATGTAAGAAGTAGAAAGTACAGGATTTTGTGTTAAAAATGTAAGGAGTTTCTCCTGTCAATCTGCTCTACAAGACAATGAACGAATTACCCCCCGTTGCTAAGCAACATCTTTTGATAACTAACGCTTAGTGGTCATGGAAGAAGTTTAAAACCAGATTTTAGACTCTGGCAAAGAGCAGGATTATCAGAATGTATGATCTCTTTGACAGTGGAAGACTTACAACATTTGAATCACCAAAAGCTCATTAGCATTTACAAAATACAGACTTCCACAAATATTTACAGGTCAGACATTATGTGTATAAAAAAGTCAATTCATTGGAAATCTCAAGAGACGCTCACCTACTAAAGATGTGTTTCCTGGATCACAAAGAACTATAACACTTTATATCCAAATTCAACTTGGAAATGTTAAATCTAAATGCAGACAAACTTGGAGGGTTGAGAACAAGTGTACTCTGCTTAACTGTGTGATGCATGATGGTATCTGGGTTCATATCTTGAAGCTACCTTCCAACATTTCAATTTGGAACCGATATAAAGAGTTATAATATTCTCCTTTTATCTATAGTAAGTATAAGACAGGGACCTCACAGAATTGTCCAACATGTGAGACTCATGTAGGGACTAGGCTGCATTGCAATGAAGGAATGCAGCAACACTCAAGTATGTTGGAGGGCAACATGTGCAAACATCACTACAGCAATCGGTCAACAGGTGTCAGTAGAACCTCTATTGGGTCTGCTTGGATATGGCCCTAGTCCTCTAAGGCCCCGGCCCCACGGGAACGAAAACAGGTTGTATCCGCATATTTCTCTTGCGTATAGCCCTTTTTGCCACACGACGCCGTAACGAAACGATAGAAACGGACCCTGTAAACGACAACGGGTCCAAAGGTGGATAGATCTGGGAACGGAGCGCTCTGGGGGGTCCAACGGCTCCGTGTGGTAGCCTCTATACGGTCATTTTCTGATAATGACGACGCAATAGCCCCGCCTCTCCCCACCTCTGCTGCTCACCCCCGCAAACGTTCACTGCACACTGAATTCATATTATTTATCTTTATCTCGATATGGACATAAACTCGAGTGAAGTCTAATCTGACAGGACGGAGACACGCAGCTCCTCCCGCTGTGATGCAGCGGGAGCAAAACACACACTTCAAGTCAGATCATCACCCTTAGCTATTTTAATTACCTCTCAAACTACCTAAACTAGTTATAAATATGTTTATTTTTACTGTCGGGTCACTCATTACAGGATCAGCTGCTGCATGAGACAGACACTGGCTGTCAGAAGAGAGGAAAAAGAGACAGGCTCCGTGTATTTTATTATTATATATCATTATATAGAGTCGTTATTCATTTGTTTTAAAGCTCAATAAATAACAAAGAAGACCTTTGACTGGCACTTTTATAATTTTGTCCGGAAGATTTCAACTTTAACACACGTTGACCGGCGAAAAACTCTGCCTGGTTCCCTCGGCCCCCACCGCGGAGAATAAACAGAAGTGCAGCCATGACAACCATTCTTCTTCGCTGCTTTTGTGGAGGAAGTTGCTGCTTTTGTGGAGGAAGTTACAGCGCCACGTACAGGCTCGGCATATGTACTGCAGCTTTTCTAGCGGTTGGATCTAAACGGAGCTGTCTCGTGTGGGCAGACACTATCCGGTGTATATTGCGTGTGGACGGAAGCTTTTTGGCGATTGCGTTTGCGTTAATCCAATGCGTTTTGCCGTATGCGTTCCTGTGGAATGAATATCTTAAAGGGCCCATGTCATGGCCATTTCCACTGATCATAATTACATTGTTGAGGTATACTAAAATAGATTTATACTGTGCAATTTTCCAAACTCACATTGGTTTCGCATACAGCATCTCTGTCAAGCATGTGTATTCAGCAGTATTCACTTTCTCCACTAAACGACTCGTTGGAGCTCTTGCCCCCCCCTCCCTGTGAGCCTAGTGTGCTCCGATTGGTCAGCTCGGCCACTCGTTCTGATTAGTCAACCACCAGAGAGGCTGCGCCCATGTCAGTGCTTTTCCCGGCTGCTCTCAGCGTAACATCAGTCTTATCATGGCGTCGGTACAGCGGTATATTTTATATACATATATATTTTTAACTGTTGTTATAGAAGAGTGTGACGGCCCCAGGGCCTTTGTCTTACGATGGGGTGGAGCTGAAGAGGCTAATCAGCACGATCACGGACACCTCCGGACCCAGTCTCTCTCCAAAGCGGCTGCAGGAAGACTAACTCTGCGATCCTCTCAACCACCTATCTCTGCATTTACCACAATAAATGTGCCGTGGTTTTGTAAACTCGTGTATGTCTCCTTGTCTTTGTGGCCTACGAGCCGCTCATAACAAAGAGTAAGTTATTTTTACCCGTTATAAACTACTACTGTTTGATGAGAAATCAAATCATGGTTTGCTATATATGAATTCAGGGAAGAAAGGATAGGCCTACTAAGTATTTCCATTAAACTTTATTTTTAGAAATGTACAAAATGAACATAAATATACATATATACACGGTATATCATCCATTCCTCCTCCTTGCATCTTGCCTGCGCACAGTCAGTGCGGTGCCTTTTAGCACGACGCCTCAGTAGTAGTAGAAGTGCCTTTTAGCATGTCATGGATTGTCCGCCAGGATCTGGCTGGACGAAATCAAATGCAAATCACAAAATATTAGAGAAACTTAGTTGTTTTAGATTCGTTAGTAGTAGTTGTGTAATGAACAGCTTGCCTGCTAATATGCTAACCTAGCTTTGTTTACCTTGGTAGCTAACACGATATGAACGTTAGCTTGGAGGAAAGGCAACTATAATGCAGTGTAATAAAACTACTATGAACAAAAGCTAGTGGTTCATATTAGGCTAGCAATAACGTGTTTATAATTGCAATCGTATACGGGTATTCTGCTACCATACAATGTAACTTGCATGAATACATTGTTTTGCGCTAGCATACAGCTAGCCTCGTTAGCTACATGCAGTATATGTACGGTCACAATGTACGGTAAATCACAGTACAGTATACTGTATGAGTATTCCGTGTGTGTGAATGCAGACATTCTCCTGCTATGAGATACATGTATGCAAGGCCATCTGCTGATATTAGAGTTGATATATGGAAACTCTAGCAACTTAGTTAGCACAGTTAGCACTGTGTCAATGGCTTAGCAGTCCAACACAGTTTACACATTTAAACAGTCTTGTTTGATAAATACACAAATAACAATGCAAACTTACAGGTTGTATACCCAGATCTTCCCCTGCTCCAAACGGTCCAAACAAGCTGTGCATATCCGGCCTCAAACTGGGCAATGTTTTGGAAGCTTTCGTCTGTGAAATGCCGGTTCTTCGAACCTCTGGAGGAGGAACACGCCGCTGCTGGTGTGGCCATAGCTCTTCGGGATTGGTCCATTTCGTTCCGGGTACCGCATGACATCAGGCGGTACCCGGAAGAATCAAATGGGCAGTGACGTATCTCCAACGAGGCGTTTTGGGGAGGTATTTTCTGTGTTAGAGTTTTACTCGCTACAGGGTGTACTTTGAGGGTTTTGACTCTGCACACCGTTTACATGCATAAAAACCTTCATAACACACAAGGGGACGGGTAATAACCGGAAAAGCATGACATGGGAGCTTTAAGTGCTTTGACAAAAAATCCATAAAAAAATGTCATCTGTGGAAGCCGTAATACTGTAAAAAGTACGACCAATCATTTTAGCCGGCCCGGCTAAATTAACTGGATGGCCTACCTGCCTGTCAGCCTTCCATCTGTGCACAAACTTATCTTGTGCCCTCATTGGTCATGTGCGCGTTCGTGTGTGTTGGAGGAGGGGCTCTGTAAGGAAGTGGCAGATTTTCTCCGGTTGTGTATTTTCAAATTCTAGCGATCTCGAGCCGGTTTCTCAAACTTACCTACCCTACCTTTAACATTACACTATATTATTATACTGTATTATACCAAGTATTAGAGCATTATACTACCAGGATAACAACCTCCATCTCAACGTCAGCAAAACAAAGGAGCTGATTGTGGATTACAGGAAGCAGCAGAGAGAGGGACACGCCCCCATCGCCATCAATGGGACTACGGTGGAGAGAGTCAGCAGCTTCAGGTTCCTCGGTGTCCACATCACTGAGGACCTGACATGGACTCTTCACACTACCACCATCACCAAAAAAGCTTGACAGCGGCTCTTCTTCCTCCGCAGGCTGAGGAGGTTCAATATGGACTCCAGGATACTCTGCAACTTCTACAGGTGCACCATAGAGAGTATCCTGACTGGCTGCATCACGGCCTGGTACGGCAGCTGCCACGCCCTCAATCGTAAGGCTTTACAGAGGGTGGTGAAAACTGCACAGAACATCACCAGGACAGAGCTGCCATCCATGGAGGATATTTACTCCCAGCGGCTCAGGAAGAAATCCCTCCGGATTATAAAAGACCCCCATCACCCCAGCCACAAACTGTTCAGTCTGCTGCCGTCTGGCAGGCGTTACTGCAGCATCCGGCCTAAAACCACCAGATTCAGGGACAGTTTCATCCCACAGGTAATAAGACTGTTAAACACCTGAACTGTTGAAGCAAAATCTGTTGAAACAACATCCTTAAAAATAATTTATCTATTTACCTAATATATCATATTTCATAACTTGCATATAGACTCTTATTGCACTATTTCACTTTTTTAAACCATTTTTCTTTTCTTATTACTATTTACTTGCACTATATTTTTCTGTTTATCTGTGTTTTGTGTTGCACTGTTGGAGAAGCCTGTGACACAAGATTTTTATTGGCATAACTACACTGTAGCTAGTTCGCATGACTAAATAAAGAACCTTGAACCTACTGAACACTTATTATTCCCCATTATTTTCTAATAATGAGCATTTATTCAAAGAAAGTTCTACTCCAAAAGTAACTGGTTTAAAGTATAAGCTGATGATAGCTGCATTCTTTAACTCCCAGTGGTCTGAAAAATATAACATCTATGGGGTTTTCCTTATAAATGAAGAGCAAGAAAAGACAAAAGTGAAGTCTTTGTTATATCTTACACAGGCTCAGCCCTCTACTGGACTCAGGGCCGGCCCTAGACATTTTGGTGCCCTAGGCGAGATTATGATTTGGTGCCCCTCCCCCACCCCTCCAAGCAATACACAATAGAATATATAAAGAATAAATGAAAAATCTCTACAAAAGACCAATACACTACAAAAACTGAAACGTATTGACATGTTATATACATGAAGAAGGTTTCAAATGTATTCATTATTGTCAATCCTACGCAAGGCGTTATAAATGAGGCCCCTGAAGAGAGAAACTTGTCATACTGGGTCAGGCTACAAGGAAGTGGAGAGGAAAATATCACAAACAGAATACTACAGGATTGCTGGGAATATACAAAGTTCCAGGGGCGTGGGTTTGGCTGGACAAGTAAGGAGAGAACGAGGGCATATGGAGTGGAGACCATAAAGTTTACCAAAGCAAGCCCATTTAGCAGTGTTCCCCCATGGCTTTACCCAGAAGCTAATATAGATGTGAGTATCATAGAAAGGAAAAAAGAGTGGCAAATAAATGAAGTGGGAATTAAAACGAGTATGTATCTGAACGAAAAGTATTACAATTACCTACACATTTACACAGATGGATCTAAGAAGCAAGAATGCGTGGGGATAGGCATGTATATCCCAGAATTCAAAATATCAATCGCAAAACGAGTGTCAAATAACCTATCAGTTTATACAGCAGAAATACTCGCAGCAATTATTGGGCTACAATGATTTGAAGAGGTCAGACCTGATAGGGTGGTGATATGCACATACTCACTATCTGCTTTGGAAAGTATACAGTCGACAATAACAGTTAGAGAAGATGTAATCATTGAACTTAACCACTGCTTACTGAGACTTCAGAGGAGGGGAATAGATGTGCAGTTATGCTGGGTGCCTGCACATGAGGGGGTTAAAGGGAATGAGCATGCTGATAAATTAGCAAAAGAGGCGTTACAAAAGGAAATAGCAATACCAGTTTGACTTGGAAAAGGAGAAGGAAAAGCAATAATTAAGAAGAAGGGTATGGAAATATGACAGAAAAGGTGGGAGGAAGATCAGAAAGACTACTAGACCACTAGACTCAGATTGGATCATACAGGATTAAACGTCACAATGTTTTTAATGGGTAAAAGCAAAGTTGAAGAATGCAGGGGGTGTGGAGTGAAAGAAAATGTGGAACACATCATATTACACTGCAACATGTACAAAACAGAGAGGGACAAACTAAGAGACAGGGTCAGAGAGGCAGGAAGGGAGTGGAGCCTGATGGGGACACTGGGAACAGAAGGTGGGGGGGGGTAAGAGCTACCAAGAAGGCCATTCTTAAGTATTTGAGTGAAACAGGATTGATTGGAAGAATTTAAAACAACGTAAATACAGTGGTATAATTCCACAAGTGGTGATAGGATGATTTGGTGATACACACTCTTGTACAGTAGGTGGCGGTATGCACCTTAAAGTTGTTTGCAATCCGCCAAAAACTGAGAGAAGAAGAAGAAGAAGAATAACCTGTATCGAGGTGGCGTCTCGTCGCTACGGTTCTCTCTCTCTGTGTTCCTGAGAAAGTGTGTGTGAGCTCCAGCACTACTGATCCATCATCTGTGTGTTTGGATAAACCTCTGAATGGACTGTGTGCTCTTTTTTCTGGAGCGTTTACCTCGGACTATAGGAGATAGCTTAGCATGCTAGCTGGAAACACGTTGGCAACACTAGTCAGATTGAGAGTTTGATGGAGAGAGAAACGGTGTGTTTAACGGAGTTTGCAGGAAAAGGTGATCTCGTAAACATGAGTAAAGTCCAAATGCTGCTGTCGTTGAAGAAGCAGCGACTCACTGCTGAAGAGATATTTGCTCTGTTTGAAAAAACGATAGCAGAGTACGAGGAGGAGCTGTCTCTTTCCAAAGAGGAGAACAAGAGACTCCAGAAACTACTGGACGCTGTTTTACAGCCTCAGCTTCGGATACACAGAGCAGGTCTGTTCCCTTTACCCTTAAATAACACTTTACACTCTTCAGTAGCACTTTATTATCACATTAATAACACTTTAGACCCGTTATCAGCACTTGAATGATTCTACAATTTAGGGTACATTCCATGTCCATTGATGATAATTATAATTATTCTAACTCTTCTTCAAAAACATAATATTTTGCCTATCATTGGAAAGCATGTTATAATGTCACACAAACATTATGTGCATCCTATGCTTTATTTAGCTTGAAATGTGTCATGATGTTCTTAAATTGTCAGTTTTTGCTATGTCCGTGTTTCAGTTGAGGGTGTCTTGGTTTCAAAATAATGAATAAAAACCATTAAAGTAAATTAAAAAAAATATTCATTTATTTCAAAAGTCTAAATACGAAAGAATAATAATATTTTTTTAATTTATTTCCTCCTTTAAATAATTTAAATATCTTAATATATGAATGTCCGCAAAAGTTCTGTCAACTATGTTACTAATGCGGCTTTCACACCAGCGCTTTTCCCTTTCTAGCTCCTAGCTAGAGCTTTTCTGGTTCAGCTCCGGTTTCCCTTTTCTGCTCCCGCTCTGTTCACACCGCCCAGAGCTGCCGCTGCTGCGTCATGACGTCACCGTTTACATAACTGATTTTCTCCCCAACGGAGCTCACAACAACAACAACAACGGGGGACTGCGTCGGGTCGATGATCGTGTTGCTTTTAATCATATGAAGCCAGATTAAATTAAATAACGACTTCTCCAACCTTATACTTTTCTCCAGAGTGCCGTGGTTCATTGTTTATTAATGTGTTTCAGCGGCATTTACCGACCGCTGCAGTGCTGGCTGCTCTTCCACGGGAGTTTATTCTCCCGTTAGCTCCGGGTTAGCTCACACGGCTCTAAAGTATTCACTGTCTGACTGTCACACAAGCAGCTGATACATATCCCCAGTTCCCCTTAAGTGAATGTTTGTCAGTCTGAATTGACGCTGTTTGGCATCACAACGCTGTTATGAAAGTTTCTCTGGTATAACATGGGTGATGTTAGCATAGCAACCGAAGCTAAACTGACTACTTGCTAAGCCGTTTTCTACAGGCACATTTTACCGGCGTATTTTTCATTATGATTCTACTTGTGATAGTCGGACATGACAACCTGTGCAGCCCATGTATTGATTCCATCCGATAGCTGCTATAATACAAAACAAAACGTCTGCCTGCTCTCCACAATGATCAATAACAGCGAACGGATGGTCAAAGTAAGGTACAAATAAACAGAATCACACGAAGCCTGGTTAGTGTTGCCTGACTTTATAAAGTGTGTTTTTTTTTATAAGTGTGTGGTTGCCTTCTAGTCACTTTGCTCAGCGCTACTGCTTGTAGGCAGGCATGACGAGACTCTTCAGTCGACCCATGTTCAGGGGAGGTGGGTTTAGTTTCCTGCATGCCTCGATGTAAGAGAGACGTAAGCGACGCCGCCTCTAGCTCCGAAGCTCTTGCCTCTAGACCGACACATTTTTGGAGCTGGAAGTGAACCGCATTCCGGAGCTATGACGCGGGCATAAGTCACTTGTGTGTGACTGACCGATCTTGCGCCTCGTCGTTCTGATAGCTCCGCCCCTTCGCTCCAACCCCCCTCCCTCCCCCCACATATACGGGTGAAAATTACTTTTGCGACACATTCATCGCAAGAAGTGTAGCAAAAGTCAAGGCCGCAGATTAGTCGATTTATACTGCCACAGAGCAGATTCGTGAAGTTGTAATGACTGATTTGAGAGGTTGTAATAACCAAGTTGCAGTTGTAATGGAAAATATATTTAAAAAAAATATATTTTTCTGCAAGTGAACATTTCATCACTAAATTCATTTTTTTTCTACAAGCTACAAAACTTTTTTTTTCTTCTGTGACTTCAAATTTGATTCACAGATACGTGGATATTTTATACAAGTGTAAATGTATGCACACAAGCTCAGATCAGGTTTCACACGCTCTCGCATTTTGCACCATATCTACCTTCATAACTCCCCCCTTTAACTCAAAAATGGTTTGTCCCAATACCATGTCACCAGCATCACATGATGCCATGTTCCTCTTTGGCAGACATTTTGAACACACTGTGGTGATTGTCCTCTAATTTTTTACAATATTTTATGTATAATAGCACATTGTCAATCAGTATATTAATTGACCATCAACAGTGTTACGTACATTGTTATGGTTTACAATTGTTTAATGATTTTAATTCAATTATATGTTCAAAGTGATGTTAACCTGTTCAAGAAAATGACATGTGGTCATCCAGGCAAGGCCTACCATTGAAATGATGGGTCAAAATAGGGACAGGTTACCTGTCAACTAAGTTACCCAGTACTGTAATAACTGTAGTAACTTAGTTGACAGGTAACCTAGTTGACAATTTGTATGACATGTAGACATCATTGCACATCATTATCAATTGAATTTTGCACTTCTGCCTTGAAATGAACATAGTGCTGATGGTTAATAATGTGTCCAGTCAACTATGTTATTTGCGTCAAATGTTTGACTTTCATTGTCAACTATGTTGCACCTCATTTTTTCAAATTTAAAATGTCTAAAATAGTGCTTCTGATATCCTTTATAGACTCAAGAGCCTTTCAAATGTGATTTTACTTGAAGTGCAGGACTTAATCAAATGATTGTAATAACATCAAGTTTGTCCGTAACATAGTTGACAAACTGAGTAGTGAAAACATCCTTTCCCTTAAAATAAATAAATAAATAAAAATGTTTAAGCTTTGCAACTAGTGGATATGTTACACTGAGGAATATACTAACTTGAACCACTGATTGTTCTGTTGAGAAAGAACACTTTTTTTGTACTGTTTTGTTGATGTGAAATGCACCCTAAATTATAGAATCAGTCACTTGCTGCAGGTAGTAGATCCTGAAGTAAAAGTACAAACACCACACTTTGAAAATACTCCATTACAAGTTAAAGTACTGCATTCATATCTTATTTAAAGGTGGGGTAGGTCATTTTGGAGAAACCAGCTCGAGTGCGCTGGAATTTGAAAATACACAGCCGGAAAAAATCTGCCACTTCCTTACAGAGCCCCTCCTCAAAGTCAAAGTCAAAGTCAGCTTTATTGTCAAGAATTCTACATGTTGTACATCCAGAAATATCGAAATATCGTTTCCCGCAGTCCTACAGTGTGACATATATACATCAAACAAAAAACAAAAAGGGCCTAGATAAACATGGTATACATTAAACAAAACAAAGGGCCTAGATAACCGGGGTATACAGTTTAAAATGTTAATAATATAATTTAAGTGTTCAAAGTACAGTTTCAGTGCAGTAGCAGCGGAGATGGGCAGAAAAGTGAGTTTGGGGGTTAGAGTCCAGGACCATTTGGGGCAGGGGAGAAAGGTCGGAGGCAGGGTGGAGAGTTCAGGGGAGAGATGTCAGAGAGGGGGAGAGAGAGAGAGAGAGGGAGGGAGGGAGGGAGGGAGGGAGGGGAGAGAGTTCAGCATCCTGACCGCCTGGTGGAGGAAGCTGTTGCCCAGCCTGGAGGTGCGCGAGCTGAGGCTGAGGAACCTTCTTCCTGAAGGCAGGAGGCTGAAGATGCTGTTGGAGGGGTGGGTGGAGTCACCCACAATGCTGAGTGCTTTGCGGGTGAGGCGGGTGTTGTATATGTCCTCTAGTAATGGGAGTGAGGCACCGATGATCCTCTGGGCAGAGTTCACTATGCGCTGCAGGCTCTTGCGGTTGGAGGCGGTGCAGCTTCCGAACCACAGCGTGATACAGCTGCTGAGGATGCTCTCGGTGGCGCCTCGGTAGAAGGACAGCATGATGGGGGGTGATGCTCCGGCTCGCTTGAGCTTCCGGATGAAGTACAGGCGCTGCTGGGCTTTCCTCGCTAGTGCGGTGGTGTTGTTTTTCCAGGAGAGGTCATCAGTGATGGTCACACCAAGGAATTTGGTGCTGGTCACCTGCGTCACAGCAGCGCCGTTGATGGTCAGGGGGAGAGGGGGTCGACGGTGGGTTCTCCTGAAGTCAACAACTATCTCCTTTGTTTTCTCCAGGTTGAGGAAGAGGTTGTTGTTTTGGCACCACAGGGCCAGCTGGTTCACTTCCTTCCTGTAGTTAGTCTCATCGTTGTTGCTGATGAGACCCACCACAGTAGTGTCGTCTGCAAACTTCACGATGTGGTTGGTGCTGAAGATGGGCTCCAACACACACGAACGTGCACATGACCAATGAGGGCACAAGATAAGTTTGTGCACAGATGGAAGGCTGACAGGCAGGTAGGCCATCCAGTTATTTTAGCCGGGCCGGCTAAAATGATTGGTCATGCTTTTTACAGTACTACGGCTTCCACAGATAAAAAATTGTTATGGATTTTTTGTCAAAGCACTTAAGATATTCATTGCTATCGGGATGTTAAGAGCATTCCATGGAATATAACAAAAAGTGTATCTCGTGCCGGTTTCTCAAACTTACCTACCCTACCTTTAAGTAAAAGTATGTAAGTATTATTAGACACATGTACTTTATTATAATAATTCAAATGTATTACGGAAGCGCAAACCTACCAAAATACATATATTTATAAAAATACATACATTGAATACTATGCCATTTAATTTACTGATTTAAATATTACCCATACATGTAGGCACTAGTTGGTTAAATGTGACATACATTGATACTGATGTGCTTCTTTATTCACCTTTTCTTTTTAAATGTGTAAAAGCAAATAAAAACAAACACTTTGGATTAATTCAAATTGCGTGAGAATAATTCATAAAGAAATCAATGAATAAATATGTTCAATAATAAATTAAACACATCTAAAATGTTACTTGATAAAGAATAGGGGAACTAGTTCAAAGGTCATTAAGTAATTAAAACATTAATATAAATTAATGTAAAATCTCATCAATCAATTATTGCCAACATGTATTTATAATATATTCTGTATATATATATATATATATATATATATATATATATATATATATATATATATATATACATATACATATACATACAGAATATATATTTTGAGAGCGATATACACTAGTATTAGACACAGTCAAAAGTTTGGACACATCTTCTCATTTGAAGTTTTTTATTTATTTAAATTGGTTCTACTTTGTAGATTTATACTGAAGACATCAAAACTATAAAAGAACACATATGGAATTATCTAGTAAACAAAAAAGTGTTAAAAAATCCAGAATATGATTTATATTTTGCTGGCTACTGCAGAATGCCTTGAATTCTGAATAAATCACCAACAGTGACACCAGCAAAGCCCCCCCCCCCACACCACAATCTCACCTCCTCCACCATGCTTCACAGTGGGAAACCATCCGCTCACCTTCTCTGCGTCTCACAAAGACACGGAGGTTGGAACCAAAAATCTCTAATTTGGACCGATCAGACCAAAGTACAGATTTCCACTGGTCTAATATCCAATCCTTGTGTTTCTTGGCCCAAACAATTCACTTCTTCTTGTTGTTCATCCTCAGTAGTGGATCTTTGCAGCAATTGGACCATGAAGACCTAATTCACGCTGTCTCCTCTGAACAGTGCATGTTAAAGGTCCCATGTCATGCTTTTTCTGTTATTACCCGTCCAGTGTTTCCCCTAGGTTTACTGCCTTGGCAGGGTGCTGCTCGGGTACCCCCCCCAACGGGGGTGTGCCCGGAAAAACAATTTTGAATTTTTTTTTTATCCTCTGGAGCAGAGAGGAGCTGTGGATTATTGTTATTGTTATCGTACAGAAACAAAGTATTTGTACATTAAAAAGTAATAAAGTACAGTGTTACACTGTACTGTATTACTTTTATTCAAACTGTATTCCCTTCTTATCATGTAGCCTACACTTCTTCCTTTCATTGATACATTTAAATCACCTGACTACAGCATATAACATACCTGCTGCAACCCTGTGCTGCTTCTCTCTGCCTCATCCTCTATTGCTGGAGGCAGCTCCACCTCATCTGATCTCTGATATGAAAGCAATCATGTTATGATCATATTGAGCTATTGGTGTGAGTCTAACATTAAACAAGCAGTCTGCTTGTCATACATTGCTGACGATACATTTTAAGAGGCAATTTGTTGAGTCACTGCCGCTAAATGCCGGTAGCATCAAGCTAGCAAATCCTGCATTAGCCTCACATCAACAGGTGTAGACAGAACATCCAATTATCCTGAGCTAATTTACTGAATAAACCAACTCACATCTCCTTTCTTTTTTTTCACCCAACTCATTAGACTATTCTTCTGCTGGCGTTTCATTGTTGTTTTCTGTCAAATTCAATACTGTAGTTCAAAACCGCGGTACTTGCTCACCATCTGTGAGCTATTTTTAGAATGCGCACGCTACGTTCGTTGTCGCGTTCGCGCGCGTCCACCTGGGCAGGCTGTGTGTGTCCTTCTCCGTGACGATAACGGCTTGAGGTTAAAAAATAATAATAAACGAATTTGAAACTGGGGGGGACACAAACGGGCAGACAGCAGAGCTCGGGACAATAATGCAGATTTGTTTGAGTTTTTTTACACTTTGTTGTTCTCCTCCTTTCCTCCGCTCTTGTCTCTGATTGTGAGTGTGTGCATTCGTGTGTGTGTGGGGGGGTGGGAGCGGAGCAGAGCCCCGCCCTTCAGAAACAGAGCTAGGGAGAATGTGAATACGCAAAGCAGTGGACACTGAAACATGCACATACATTGGATAAATAACATAGGTGTTTAGTTTATTTAATAAAATAGCACATGTTCAATGTGAAGCTCCAACAAGGCGTGTAGGACAGAGAGTGAATACACATACTATACAGAGATGCTGTATGAGAACACCAATGTGATTTTGGAACATTGAACAATGTAAATCTATTCTAGTAGACCTCAACAATGGAATTATGATCAGTAGAAATGGCCATGTCATGGGACCTTTAAGATTGTCTGCTCCTTGAGCTCTGTGATCATTTATGTGGGCTCTAATCTGAGGTGCTTTCATTTGCGGTTTCTGAGGCTGGTAACTCTATTCTGTGCAGAGGATCAACTGGCCTTCATTTCTTAACGTGATGATGGACGGTCGGTCGTTTCTCTTTACTGGGTTGAGTCATTCTTGCTATAATATGGATTACAACAGCAGTCAAATAGGGCTTTCCACTGGGAACTAACTCCACCTCTGCACAACACAACTGATGGTCTCAAACACATTAAGAAGGCAAGTAATTCCACACATTGACTCTTGACAAGGCACACGTGTTAACCTCTTAACCTGTTAAGCTCTGAGCCTGTTTTTCAGGTCTCAGGCTCGAAAATGCCATTCCCAGAACAAATGACCATATCTTCCCTTCTAAAAGGGTTAAATTAATAATCTTTTTTCTCAAAGTAATGATAAACCTGTGAGTTGGATGTAGAGCAGTCATAATCAATATAGATGTTTTTTATTTTAAAGAAAATTCTGATTTTACATAGTAAAAAACTAAATTATAGTGTCCGTCCAAACATTCTTTTTTACTTATAGTGAAAACTACCCTTGGATGATGGGTTAGTAGACTAAAAGCTTTAGGAATCCAAAGTACAACATATAATAAGTACCCTGTATCAAGATTGATGCAAAACAAGTGACATTTGACCTTTTTAGAGAGGTTTAGCCAAAACCACTACACCTCTGAGGTGATTTGGGTGAAAATGTTTTTTTTTTCATATCTCTGGCCCCCCTTGGTCGATTTTGATGGTTGACACCTCTTTCTGACCGTTAGAGCCAATAGAATCGAAGGGGGATGCCCCCACACACACTCGTTGTGAAAACAAACGGTGGGGGCTTCGTGCATGCAGGTTTGCACCAGAGTGAAGCGATCTCTCGCTCTGACATCTGGAAACGAAAAAGCAGTTTTATTGGTTATGGATTATCAGAAATCATTTCAAAGAGGACACAGACACATTGGATTAACCTATGGATTAACTGCAGCATCGTTTTTTTATCGTTTTAATGCCATTGAAGACCAGTTTTGACCAAGGTAAGCCATGTTAGCGTTTGTAGCTACCTAGCGCCACATGTTTTGATGTACGTTTTCGTTTATAGCGTCGCAAATAATTATCACTGAGTGCTAATCGATGGGTTGGCTGTGCATCTAGGATAAGTAATAAGGGAGTTATGAGTGAGTTTAGGTGCAGTGATAGGTTACATTTTTTCGCTCGTGGCTAATTCAGAGACTGAGTGTTAGCATTGTGGGGTTTTTTTTAAAAGAAAAATTAAAAAGATCAGTTAGCTGAGTTTCTCCCCGTTACATGGATATAAAACATTCATAGTTTATTAAATATTAAGATTCCTTAGAGGTTGTTTCCTGCAAATGACGCGTTTATCCGCCCGATACCGGGGGGGCGGTGCGTAACAGGTTAAGGACGACGGTCCCCCCAGTGGACCCCCCCCCCCCCCCCCCCCCCCCCCACCGCTTTTTTGTTGAGACTGTGTCTAAGGGCTTCTTAACATTTATGAAACTATTAATGTGTAGCACCAGATTAACGGGAAGAATCTCAGCTAACTGAAGATATGAACCATTTTTACCAAAACAAAACACAAGGGTAATACCAAGCCTCTGAATTAGCACTAAGCGAAAAAATGCTAACGCACTTTAGCACAGAACTCAAGATAAAGATACCCTTATTACTTATCGTAGCTGCACATACAATATATCCGATTAAAGCTGAGACTCCACAGATTATATAGGTATAGTATCATCACTGAGCGATCCGAACTCGCGACAGGGGAAGCAAACACAGACATCACAACACGTACCTTTACGGAGCTTTTACGGGAGATCGTCTCACCGTAGCTGTCAATCTGATCAAAAGACGTGTTCAATGGCATTAAAACGAGAACAAATGTGGCTGAATCGGTTGATCCATAGGTTAATAATGTATCTATCGCTTTGAAAAAATTATTTATAATCCATAATTCCATTTTTATGTAAAAATCGGAGAGAAAAAGTTAGCCACCAGAGTGTATGCAGCTTCCGGTTTTGGCCACGCGTCACTCTCACTCCTTATTTGTTAACGTGTTGGTGTGTATAGAACTTTCCCTCGATTCCATTGGCTCTAGCGGTTATAAAGAGATTTAATTCATCAAAATCGACCAAGGGGTGTCCAGAGATAGGTCAAATCCACCCAAATGACCCCAGAAGTGGGTTTTTTTTGCTAAATCTCTCTAAAAAGGTCAAATTGCACTTTTGCATCAATTTTGATACAGGGTACTTATTATATGTTGTACTTTGGATTCCTAAAGCTTTTAGTCTACTAACCCATCATCCAAGGGTAGTTTTCACTAGAAGTAAAAAAGAATCTT
Source organism: Trematomus bernacchii (assembly GCF_902827165.1). Classification (NCBI taxonomy): domain Eukaryota; kingdom Metazoa; phylum Chordata; class Actinopteri; order Perciformes; family Nototheniidae; genus Trematomus; species Trematomus bernacchii. The sequence continues at coordinate 126,424 of NW_022987671.1, read as the reverse complement.
TGGACGGACACTATAATTTACAGTTTTTTACTATGTTCAATCTGAATTTTCTTTAAAATAAAAAACATCTATATTGATTCTGACTTTTCTACATCCAACTTACAGGTTTATCATTACTTTGAGAACAAAGATTATTAATTTAACCCTTTTAGAAGGGAAGATATGGTCATTTGTTTTGGGAATGTCATTTTCGAGCCTGAGACCTGAAAAACAGGCTCGGGGCTTAAGAGGTTAATTGAAAACCATTCCAGGTGTCTACCTCATGAAGCTGACTGATGCGGCTTTCACACCGGCGCTTTTCACTTTCTAGCTCCTCGCGAGAGCTTTTCTGGTTCAGCTCCCGTTTCCCTTTTCAGCTCCCGCTCTGTTCACACTGCCCAGAGCTGCCGCTGCTGCGTCATGACGTCACAGTTTACGTCGCTGATTTTCTCCCACAACAACAACGGGCCGGGGACTGCATCGGGTCGTGTTGCTTTTAATCATACGAAGCCAGATTAAATTAAATAACGACTTCTCCAACCTTATACTTTTCTCCAGAGTGCCGTGGTTCATTGTTTATTAATGTGTTTCAGCGGCATTTACCGACCGCTGCAGTGGCTGCACTTCCACGGGAGTTTATTGTCCCGTTAGCTCCGGGTTAGCTCACACGGCTCTAAAGTATTCACTGTCTGACTGTCACACAAGCAGCTGATACATATCCCCAGTTCCCCTTAAGTGAATGTGTGTCAGTCTGAATTGACGCTGTTTGGTATCACAACGCTGTTATGAAAGTTTCTCTGGTATAACATGGGTGATGTTAGCATAGCAACCGAAGCTAAACTGACTACTTGCTAAGCCGTTTTCTATAGGCACATTTTACCGGCGTATTTTTCATTATGATTCTACTTCTGATAGTCGGACATGACAACCTGTATAGCCCATGTATCTCCACAATGATCAATAACAGCGAACGGATGGTCAAAGTAAGGTTTCCTGCACGCCTCGACGTAAGAGACGTAAGCGACGCCGCGTCATAGCTCCGAAGCTCTTGCCTCTGGACCGACAATTTTTTGGAGCTGGAAGTGAATCGCATTCCGGAGCTATGACGCGCCGCCGCTGCGGTGTGAACAGGAAAAACCGGCGCTTTTCAGGCTCTAGCTCCCAGCAGGAGCTGGAAAAGCGCCGGTGTGAAAGGGGTATAAGAGAAGCCAAGAGTGTGCAAAGCTGTCATCAAGGCAAAAGGGGGCTACTCTGAAGAATCTAAAATAAAAATCATATTCTTGATTTTCTAACACTTTTTTGTTAACTAGATAATTCCATATGTGTTCTTTCATAGTTTTGATGTCTTCAGTATTAATCTACAAAGTAGAAACAAATTAAAATAAACAAAAACCATTGAATGAGAAGGTGTCCAAACTTTTGACTGGTACTGTATATAAAAAACACACACATTTTAATATTTAGCAGGTTCCCTCATCTATAATCATTTATACAAGCGCAACTTGGAACATGTACAGCAGTAAAATGCAACATACGAAATAATCAAGAAACATCATAAATTAAACACTGACAGGGAACATTTTACTGCACCATCATTACTTTTACATAAGAAGGTGCCATCAAATGTTCTGTTAATACTTGCATACTTTTACTTAAATAAGGTTTGAATGCAGGATTTTAATTTGTAACAGAGTATTTTAATTCTATACTGTAGTGTATCTGTGAACGATCCCAAATACAATTCCTTGTTTACATTGCAGCTAGTGCTACGCCAGAAGAAAAAACCCTTTTTAATTTTTAACTGGAAGTGGAAAGGGGCTGGGCTACATAAGGTGAATTGAACCAACACAAATACACAATAGGTGGGACTAAGAAAGATAATGTGAAAATATAAAAACAAAGGCATTAATTAGGGCTGCAAAATGTCTCCCATTGTAATGGTGATTAGATTTGTAAATGCTAACACTTAACAGTTTGTTCTGACTGTATGTTTCCTGTTTCCTGCAGATGTCCAGCTGCTGGTGGTGGTTAAAGAAGAGCTTCTCCCTGACCAGCAGGAGTGGAGCACCAGTCTGGACCAGGAGGACCCAGTGCCCCCCCCACACATTAAGCAGGAACAGGAGGAACTCAGGATCAGTCAGGAGGGAGAGCAGCTTCAGGAGCTGGAGGAGGCTGATATCTCCAAGTCCACTTTCACTACTGACCCTGTGAATAGTGAAGATGATAAAGAGAAACCTCAGTCCTCACAGCCTCATCAAAGACAAACTGAACACATGGAAACAGAAGCCGATGGAGATGACTGTCGAGGACCAGAACCAGCCAAGAACTCAGATCCAGAGAGCAGTTTACAACCAAAGACTGAGGACGACACTGGAGACTCTTCTGAACCTGACACTGGAGACTCTTCTGAACCTGACACTGAAGACAGTGCTGATTGGAAAGAGACCAGAGAACCTGCATCAGGCTCAAACTCACTGAAAAATAGACATGAATCTGTTAGTGATCCACAACGTAGTGCTGAAAATAAACCATTCAGCTGCTCAGTCTGTAAAAAAGCTTTTTCACAGAGTGGAAATTTAAAGACACACATGAGAATCCACACAGGAGAGAAACCATTTAGCTGCTCAGTTTGTACCAAATCTTTTGTGCAGAGTGGAAGTTTAAAGGAACACATGAGAGTCCACACAGGAGAGAAACCATTCTGCTGTACAGTCTGTAAGAAAGCTTTTTCACATAGTGGAAGTTTAAAGGAACACATGAAAATCCACACAGGAGAGAAACCCTTTAGCTGCTCAGTTTGTACCAAATATTTTGTGCAGAGTGGAAGTTTAAAGGAACACATGAGAGTCCACACAGGAGAGAAACCCTTTCGCTGCTCAGTTTGTACCAAATATTTTGCACAGAGTGGAAGTTTAAAGAGACACATGAGAGTCCACACAGTAGAGAAACCACACAGCTGCTCAGTCTGTAAAAAAATGTTTTCACGGAGTGATCATTTAAAGACACACATGAGAGTCCACACAGGAGAGGAAAGATAGAGCTGCAATGTTTGTGACAAAATATTTAAATGGCATAATCGTTTCAAAAGACACAAGTGTGTTGGTCGTCAGCTGCTTCTGTAATTGTAAGAGAATACATTTGTCTATTTTGTATCCTGATGACCTAATGCCGTTACATGTAATACGTTACTCCCTAAGCCTGATTTCACCCACCTGCTACCGATTCGCGAATAATCACAAATGTTCATTTCTTTGACCCCTTGACTCGACTATTTCTTGTTTAATAATCGTTACATCTCCTCAGGACCAAGTTCCCGTGTCCTGCCTTTCACCTGCTGATCACCCACTGCTCATTTAAGGTGGACTCACCTTTACAAGGGACCAGCTAGTCTTAGTGTCTTAATGCAAACGTGTTGTAAAGTGATGCTAGACCAAAAACGTGCTGTTGGGTTTTGTGCTCTCTGCAGGACGGTGTCTGTACTCAAAGTTTGTTTATTAAATGAGAGCTTCACTCTGTTTTTGTTGCCTAAACAACGCCAACAGAGCGATACGTCTTCTTTCCAGCAGATGGCATAAATGTTACATCATCCAGTTCAACTGTCATCGACATATTAATGATTCAAAACGGCAATGTGTAAGATATAAGGGCACTTGTCTCAATAGCATGTTTTAAGTTGAAGTTGTCTGAAGTCCTTATCACCAGCTGCTCTTGCAGTAATAAGTATTGTACCTTTCTTACTGTCCTAATGTGCACAATGTAGTGACTGCTTTTTCGTCTTTTGTTTTCTTAGTTATGTTCTCTGTATTTTATATGTTTGTATTATGTGTTATGTGTAACGTTGCTGCCTTCTTGGCCAGGTCAGCATTGAACATTAGATTTTATCTCAATGCTTTTATCTGGTTAAATAAAGGTTAAATACAAATATGGCTAGTAATTGTCTATTTCAACAGAATGTGAAGAGGTTACAGTCTTGAGGCCATGTCCAATATGTTTATGTTTTGTTTGATTAAATCTACTGAAATGAGCATTCAATGACTAAATTATTCTTAATTACTGTCATTACATCATGGGTTTGCATTGCAATATCAGAACGCATAAAACCCAACTTTATTTCTTCCAAGTTGCGGGTGTTCATTGTTTAGAAGTCCGCTGTGTTTCATCCAAGCTTCCACTTCGTGCTCCGATAATGCTGAAAGTATCTGTTGTATGCTTTACCTGCTCCAGTAACACAAGTGTAATTCACTGGACAGAGACAAGAGATAGTGGATGGATCCCGAAAAGAACCAGAACATAGTCCGTATAGAGCCTTCAGGTTCTGAAAATTATCAGGGATAGAGCTAGAAAAAAACCTGAATAGAGCTAGAAGATAGCCAGTACAAAGCCAAGAAAGACCCAGTAGAAAGACAGGAAGGAGCCAAAAGAGTTTGTATCTTTTAATATTCAAACTCTTCTCTTAAGATATTAGAATTTCCTATCTCAACATGTATCCTTTTATGTAAATTAAAAAAACCTTACATTTTTGCTACCAATTATTGAGATTGTTTCACAGCTTTATCTTAAATATTTAGAATTGTTTCTTTACATTTAGATTACATAGGATGAACAGCACGATCCACTCTGATGGATTCTGCCAAAATCTGCTCAAAATGCATGCAAACATCTCGCTTTGTCCATACTGCTGCAGTTGTATTGTTCTGGATTCATAGTGAAGTGTATTAGATGTTCTGCACTCTTATTGTTATGTATTTAATATAAAGTGAAATACCCATAAAGTCAGAAAATAAAAGAGACTCACTTAAAGGGGACCTATCATGCAAAATGCACTTTTGTACGTCTTTTATACATGAATATGTGTCCCCGGTGTGTCAGGGAACTCACCAAGTGTCAGAAAACACAACCCTCTCTTTTCCTCCATACCCAAATCTCTAAAAATGGGGCTGCAGCGGATTTGATAAAAATACAGACTGATACAGATTTGAAATTCCTCTGACGTCAGGACGGAGGAGCTCCGCCTATATGGCCAACTCTCCACCTATCAGGGGAATGTGGGGTTGGGCCACGGCCGGCCATTGCCACTCAAAAGCGCTGGAGAAGCTGTAGTACATATGCCAGGCCTGTAAGTGGCGCTGTAGTCTGCCACAAAAGCAGCGAAGAAGACTTCCCGCGCATGTTTGCCATGGTTGCCCTTCTGTTTATTCTCCGCTGTGGCTCTTTTTCTCCCTCCCCGAGGCAAGCGTTTGCTCCCGCTGCTTTAATTCAATGCAATCCCTCCCCGTCGAGGCAAGCACTGTAATTCTCTCCAGTAGTCCACCAGCAGATGACAAACACCCACGTCTCAGCCTCTTCCAAGGAACGAGGGGATCGTGCGGCAGAGTTTCAGTTAGATTTTTTTCCGCCGGTCAACATGTCCGTTAAAGTTTCAATCTTACGGACACAATTTGAAAAGTGCCGGTCAAAGGTCTTCTTTGTTATTTATTGAGCTTTAAAACAAATGAATAATGACTCTATATAATCATATAAGAATAAAACACGGAGGATGGAGATCTCTTTTTCTCCCCCTCTTCTGAGAGCCCAGCAGCTGATCTCAAAGCACGCTCCCCTCTCCTGCAGGGGGGCGTGGTCAGCTGCAGCTCATTTGCATTAAAGCTACGTCACAGAATCAGCCCCCTGCAAAAACAGGGCTGGAAAGAGCAAATAGAGCGAAATGAGGTATGGCTAAAATGCATGATCTGTTTGGTATTTTCAAAAAAAAACTAAACAGACATGTTTTATATAGGTATGGCCCTACAATATATTGTTCAAATATAGCATGATAGGTCCACTTTAAGGAAAAAGGTTCTGAACCAGTGAGAGTTATTCATTTGCACATAAACATGGTAAAATATTTAAAGTTGTGACCAGATGGTGTCGCCCTAATCCGTGTATCTACGGTCCATTTGTTTTTCTTTATTACACAAGTAAGCGGAAGTGCGTCTGAGAGGCCTTTTTGTTTTTTATTTTTTACCTTACTAAATGGTCTAATGGTCATTGGAGCGAGGGGCGGGGCGAAACTCGCGGAAGTGATTTCAAAACAAAAGCCCTCGTTTGCTTGGAACGGTGATATTATAAACAAGGGGAAACAAGGTGAATTTAGCGATCACAACGAAAACGGCTACTTTGTGAGTAATCCTCTGTCAGAGTCCCCTCCATAGTACATAATGCATGTTTTCTGCTGTCTTTGATGAGTGATACAAATACAATTTTACCATTAGTTCTTGATACTGTTTGACTTTGTATTAGTTAGCCTACTACTAACAATACATTGAAGTACTTTTACTGTGTCTTTTTTGAGAAATCCTCTGTCAAAGTCCCCTGCTGAGAACAAAATCAAGCCACTTTTGCTAAATTTGATGAGGGAATTATTTTTTGTTGGCATTGGTTCTTCGTGAGATTGATCCTGTTGGACTCTAGTGAAACTACCCCCACAAGTACTATGAAGTACTTACTGTGTACTTTTCCAGTAATCCTCTGTCAATGTCCCCTCCTGAGTACAAGAATGCATGTTTTTCTTTTAATAAGCGTTAAAAAAACATTCTTCCTGAGACTGATATTGTTGGACAGAGTATTTTAAGAGGATGGTAGACATGATATCAGCACTACTTCCAGTTAGTACTCCAGCAGCAGCATTTGTACACCTTGAAAAGTCTTTAGAGTCTGGCCTGGATAGCTGGTCCCAACTATCCTTCAGCAAAGTGACACACTCTGTCACATGGTTGCCCTCTTATGATGCTGCTGTCTTTTAATATATAATTATTCCTCTGCCACTAGTTCGTTCGGTAGTCAAAATGACCCCCAAGGATCAAAGGTGTAAAGTAAACTTGAGGATAACAGGAAGACAAAAGTGAAGTCTTTGTTCTTTAATGTGAAAGTGAAGCGTCTCTGGCTGTCCGTCACTTTGGATCTGAGTTCAGTTTAGTTGTTTGTTACCCTCTTATTCTCCAAGTCCTCTAAAGGTTTAGTAAATCAAAGCAGCATTTACTCCTCATTGTGGCTCCGCTGTTAGTCTGATTCTGGCCCAGTATAATCATTAACTCTACTCGTGAATTACTTCATTACTGCTCTTTACTACCATGCATTGGTGTAATGTAGTGAAGTACATTTACTCAAGTATTGTACAATATTGTGGTACTTGTACTTTACTTGAGTATTTCCATGATATGCTACTTTATACTTCAACTCCACTACAATTTAGAAACCAGCATTGTACTTTTTACTTCACTACAATTATTTGACAAAAGTAGGTACTAGTTACAAATTCCGATTATTAGCTATAAGAAAATATGACTAAACAATGATGTATAATTATAGGTTGAGATACCCAGTAGAAGTTGCTCCACCTTTAACAGCTGATGAACTCTGGTACGTGCCAGACGGGCTTTGCTGGTTGTGTTGTGTTTCCCTCCTCCTGCTCTTTTCTCTTCTCCCCCTTTTTCTCACTGCAGGTAATCAGCTGATCACTTGATGGTGATTGGATCCCCTCACTCTCAGCCGGCCTATCAGCAGCCAGGGCCTGTCATTAAATGAGGCAATCCAGGAAGCCTTCGCTCTCCTGCTGAGTAGTTTTCAGAGCGGATTTCGTAAAGGGCGGTCCACAATAGATGCGTTTGTAAGAGTGAGTAATGATGTGGAAAAAACACTGAAAATGAAAGAGATAAGGGCAATAGTGTACTTTGACATTGAAAAGGCGTATGACTCTATGTGGAGGGATGGATTACTGATCAAATTGAGTAGAATGGGTATTGGAGGGAGAATGTACAATTGGGTAAGGGCCTTTTTAACAGACAGGACATTTAGAGTAAAGGTTGGAGAAGATATTTCCAATTATTTTGAAATAGAAAATGGTATTCCCCAAGGGAGTGCAGTCAGTCCAATATTATAACATCATGATTAATGACATATTGACATGCTTAGACACATGCATCCAATCGGCTCTATACGCAGATGATGGGGCTATTTGGATGAGGGGAAGACATGCCCCATACGTAATGGAGAATATAGGTAGAGCGATTAAAAAAGTGGAGAGGTGGTCAAATAACTGGGGATTCAAAATGTCAGAAAGCAAGTCCTGCTACATGATATTTACAAATAAACGCAAGATTGATGGCCAACAGCTAACACTATATGATCGTCCAATGACAAAGGTGAATGAGTTCAAATACCTAGGATTGTGGTTTGATAGCAAATATACATGGAAAATGCATATTAATCAAGTGGAAACAAAATGCTAAAAAGTATTAAATCTACTACGAGCTGCAGCTGGATGCAACTGGGGTGCAGACAAACAAGCATTAATAGACATATACAGATCAATTATGAGGTCCACAATAGCCTATGGTTGTATAGTGTATGGAGCAGCAGCAAAAACATCACTTTAAAAAAAATGGATAGACTACAATATAAAGCATTGCGGTTGTGTATTGGAGCAATAAAATCACCCCCTATTAATGCAGTTCTGATCAGGGGCGCCGCCAGGGATTTTGGGCCCCATGAAAAGATATCACATTGTTTACTTACAATTTTTTTTCTTAATGTTCTAAAAATGTTTGGGCCCCTGTCAGTCACGGGCCCTTAGAATCGTCCTAACTTTTCACCCCCTTACGGCGCCCCTGGTTCTGATAGAAGCAGGAGAGACACCTCTGGAGATCAGAAGAGAGAAACTTGCTCAGTCATACTGGGTCAGGCGACAAGGAAATGGAGAGGAAAATATCACAAACAGAATACTACAGGATTGCTGGGAATATACAAAGTTCCAGGGGCGTGGGTTTGGCTGGACAAGTCAGGAGAGAACGAGGGCATATGGAGTGGAGACCATAAAGTTTGCCAAAGCAAGCCCATTTAGCAGTGTTCCCCCATGGCTTTTCCCAGAAGCTAATATAGATGTGAGTATCATAGACAGGAAAAAAGCGAAGTATGTATCAAAACGAGTATGTATCTGAACGAAAAGTATTACAATTACCTACACATTTACACAGATGGATCTAAGAAGCAAGAATGCGTTTATACAGCAGAAATACTCGCAGCAATTATTGGGCTACAATGATTTGAAGAGGTCGGACCTGATAGGGTGGTGATATGCACAGACTCACTATCTGCTTTGGAAAGTATACAGTCGACAATAACAGTTAGAGAAGATTTAATCATTGAACTTAACAGTGGCGGCCGGTGGTCTTTTTTTTTGGTGGGGCTCTTGACGTACCGTAAGTGACCTACCCGGGGGGTCCGGGGGGTTTTCCCCCGGAAACTTTTTTCGAGAAATGACCCCTTAAATGATGACTTCTGGTGATGTTAGAGGGGGGGGGGAAAGGAGAAATCGAGGCTTAAAAATATGAGAAGACTGATCAATACCTCCATAATCTTCAGTGTGGAAAATATTATTTATCAACCTGAACATCTACTACTTTACCAGGAATTTGTGTTCTCAGAACTGGTCTGTTTTTTTCTTTCTTAAAACTGTTCATGTTTTATGAACCAACACCTCCACCAAGTAGCTTTACAGTGAACTGCATGTGAGATATAAAATTAATAGCATCTTTTCAGTAGCATTAATTATAAATATTTAAGTGGTTCAATACAAGTCACTACAGCATTTCAAACTGAACTGTGAATAAATGCAATTTAAAAAAAAAATAACCACAGCACAAAATGTCATAAATTGTGTTTTTTCTTTGTTTCTCTGAGGATTATTTACAAACAGGCTTATTTACATATAGCAATAACTCAGAAATGAAAAAGCTACATCGTCTAACACGAACAACCACTTAGCATAATGATAATATATGTGTTATGTACAATGTAACTGGCAAGGCTAGAGCAAGAAAGAACATAAAGTTTGCAAAAGGTTTAAATAACTTCAAGTATCTGTCTTCAGATTACGTGGAGGTTTTAGTCCGATGGGAAGCAGATTTTAAGCGACACCGAAGATAAACCAAAAATGTGGTGGAGCTGCAAACCGTGTAGTGTTGCTGGGACAGAACAGGAGCTATAACCGTTGGAAAATACATCACAGACAATGCAACAAACGTGGAGACAGAACAATCACTTCTGTGATAAATGCCCACTTATTAATAAACTTCTAACAACCATGGGAAACCTCCTCTCTACATATAAAGTGATATCCAAGCATGGGAAACAAAAGACAGCATTTACCTGTTTGCATCCAGCTAGCCAAGCCTTTCTTGTGTACCAGCTACTTGTGAAGCCTCGTGTATAAATGTTGTCTTTTTCACGAGATTGCTGCGATATATTCAAATCGGGTTGGTCCGCTGCAAGGTCTTTAAGCAACAATTTATCTGCCAAACTTCTCCTTTCGAAAGGATTGGAGATTAGCTCTTGAACAGAATTAGCCGGGGACCGAGGTCCGGAGATTCCACCTGCACACGAAGCCATCCTCATCAACTACTGCGTCAACCGGATACGAGTCACTGTCCAAACTACTCACAGACTGCACTGGGCGCTGACATTGGCGCCCGGTGACCGTCATCTTTGACGACGCTGATTGGCTGAAATTATATTTTCGCGGCATAGTTTACACGTTACAGATAGCAACAGTCAGCTGCTGGTGGCTGCTGCTGCACTGGTTGAAGGCTCCTCTCTTAGCGCCCAGACGAGAGAAGGTGCATGGGCAAGGCCAGGCAGGAAACATGTGACTTATCAGTAACTTTAGACATCGTAACACAATTTTAAACGAGATTTTATTGTAGATTATACATTTTACTGATACCAATTATATAATATTTACCTTGTTCATTAAAAATAAAAATAAAAACATATATATTTTTTTAAACATATTTTTTTTTTTTAATTTTAATTTTAATTATTATTATTATTTTTTTTTTTCAATATGGGAAGAGGTGGGGCGGCGCCCCTAGCGCCCCTATGGACCGGCCGCCACTGGAACTTAACCACTGCTTACTGAGACTTCAGAGGAGGGTAATAGATGTGCAGTTATGCTGGGTGCCTGCACATGAGGGGGTTCAAGGGAATGAGCATGCTGATAAGTTAGCAAAAGAGGCGTTACAAAAGGAAATAGCAATACCAGTTTGACTTGGAAAAGGAGAAGGAAAAGCAATAATTAAGAAGAAGGGTATGGAAATATGACAGAAAAGGTGGGAGGAAGATCAGAAAGGGAGGAGATACCAGGAAGGCCATTCTTAAGTATTTGAGTGAAACAGGATTGATTGGAAGAATTAAAAACAACGTAAATACAGAGGTATAATTCCACAAGTGGTAATAGGATGATATGGTGATACACACTATTGTACAGTAGGTGGCGGTATGCACCTTAAAGTTGTTTGCAATCCGCCAAAAACCGAGAGAAGAAGAAGAAGAAGAAGAAGAACCTGTATCGAGGTGGCGTCTCGTCGCTACGGTTCTCTCTCTCTGTGTTCCTGAGAAAGTGTGTGTGAGCTCCAGCACTACTGATCCATCATCTGTGTGTTTGGATAAACCTCCGAATGGACTGTGTGCTCTTTTTTCTGGAGCGTTTACCTCGGACTATAGGAGCTAGCTTAGCATGCTAGCTGGAAACACGTTAGCAACACTAGTCAGATTGAGAGTTTGATTGAGAGAGAAACGGTGTGTTTAACGGAGTTTGCAGGAAAAGGTGATCTAGTAAACATGAGTAAAGTCCAAATGCTGCTGTCGTTGAAGAAGCAGCGACTCACTGTTGAAGAGATATTTGCTCTGTTTGAAAAAACGATAGCAGAGTACGAGGAGGAGCTGTCTCTTTCCAAAGAGGAGAACAAGAGACTCCAGAAACTACTGGACGCTGTTTTACAGCCTCAGCTTCGGATACACAGAGCAGGTCTGTTCCCTTTACCCTTAATTAACACTTTACACTCTTCAGTAGCACTTTATTATCACATTAATAACACTTTAGACCCTTTATCAGCACTTGCTGCAGGTAGTAGATCCTGAAGTAAAAGTACAAACACCACACTGAAAATACTCCATTACAAGTTAAAGTACTGCATTCATATTCTTATTTAAGTAAAAGTATGTAAGTATTATTAGACACATGTACTTTATTATAATAATTAAAATGTATTACGGAAGAGCAAACTTACCAAAATAAATATATTTATAAAAATACATAGGCTACATTGAATAATATGCCATTTCATTTACTGATTTAAATATTACCCATACATGTAGGCACCAGTGGTGAACCGTGTCTATCACAACTGGACCTTCTGTAGACACACACACCCTCCATATTTTAATACTTACAGGAACACAATTCTGAACATTGGATAAAGTCACGTTCGAAATTCTTGTTTCATTTTGTATATTCGAATCTAAAGTTTTTACAGAAGGGATTTTGGATATCTCTTTTTATCACTCCATAAATCAGAAAATACTGTCAACAGCCATTTTTTTAGGTATAAAATGTTATATAATTCAGGCTATGAATGATATATGAACAAACCCTTCTGTAAAAACCTTCAGAATATTGATAGGAATATAACTGGAAGGTTTGGTCTAAGTAAGTGCTACTGAAGTGGACATTTCTCACCAGTGGCGTAACAAGGTTGTGATTGGCCCCGGTGCAAATATTGTTTTGGGGCTGGCTGGAGAAGAAGGTTGCACAGCCACGGCCACGGATACAGCTTCACTTGTGGAGCTAGATGGCAATGATGGTGGTGAGGCAGGTGAGCTATCGATAGCCTCCGGCTGCTGCTGCACATCAACATTGCTAACGTTAGCGCTCGATTTCGAGGACGATGTATGACAAAAAAAACGGTCTAATTTTGTCAATTTAGCTGTTACATCTCCTTATTCTCTCTTGTCCTTTCTCTTTTGAGCGCTGCTCTTGTGCTTTGGTTTGCTGTACATTATAAATGCAAGCTATTACATTTTTTATAATGCTACCGAACTTGCTGCTGCTAGCTACAGTACAGTACAGGTTGATTAAACGGTTCGCTCGTCACGCAAGGTATCACATGACATGAAAGGGAGCAAGGTCATTGGACAGACAAATTACAAATTAATTTAGGTTGCTTGGTTACTTTGAAGACTGCGTGAACCGGTCAATGCCATTGGGGCCCCAAAAGAAAATATTTAAAAAAGAATATTAAAAAAATATTTTATTTTATGTTTTTGCATGGGCCCCTGTCCGGCTCTGGGCACCGGCTGCACCGTCGATAGTTACGCCACTGTTTCTCACTCAGAAGAGGAAAAAAAACTCATTTTGAGAAAACGACATTTAAAGATTGCTGTGTGGCGCTACCTAAACCCTGCTGTTCTTTGGATGACAGCTTGCGCCTCGACGCACTCCGTGAAGGTATTTCGTGTTCGGGATCATTTGTTTTTTGTCTAACATTGCTTCGTGCAAGTGACAATTGTTGTCGTCTTCTCTGTGAACGTTTTTATCGCTGTTCTTTTGCCACTTTGAGATTTAAATTTCCAGTGGAAAGCTAAACCAAGAAGTGTTTTAGCACACCACGTGACGCATCTGAACGAATCACGTTGTCATAAATTGACACCAGCCAATGAGATTTAGTGTTTTGGTTTAAGACCCCTTTGTACTTTCACGATTGGTTGCTGATACAAAGGAAATGACCATATTTGGATCCGATGAGATTGTGCAGGAGAGACGGAGCTTTCGAACGATACCTCTGATTACATGGTCCAAACAGCGGTCGTGGTACTTTGTTACATTAGAAAGCTAACTCTTGGTGAATTTAGGAGAAATCTACAGACGCAAATAGACAAACTATAGTAAAATAAACACCTAAATGTGTATTTTGTACATTTTCCTTCCAAAAACCTGAAAGAAAACATGTTATGGAATCAAAATAGCACAACATATCAAAATTGACCAGTGCATGAAAAACGATGTTTTTGCCTGCCGTGTCTCGCCTTAATGAGTGAGACACACCGGAGTTGAGGATCTGTGGGGTTTGTATGTCGATGTATGGGAAACACTGTTATTTGTATTACTATTATTAATAATAACGTGTGCATAGACCTTTTTCAGGGGCGGACTGGCCATCTGTAGAATGTCTCCCCCCTGTTGACAATTCACTAACAAACCCCCCCCCCCCCCCGTTGATAATTCACGTGGCGGGGGGTAGCCAGTCTCTGGCACAGTTATTTTGGGGGTCGCGGGCTGAAAAGTTTGGGAACCCCTGTTTAGGGATGCATACCGGTTCCCGGTATTACCGAAATACCGGTTACTGGTGGCTACGGTATACCGTACCGAAATCAGATCCGGTTTTCGATACTTTTTTTTTTTTTTTTTTATTTTTTATTTTTTTTTTATTTTTTATTTTTATAAAAGTGAGGCATAATATCCTTAAACTTGTGCCCAAACCGTCGGAATTACGATGTCAATTTCGCAGTGAAACTCCGCAACCAAGTCACTTTTGAAAATCTAAAGTGTGGCTGCATATGACTGCCAGTCTGAATGGTGGGGTCTGTAACCACTGCCAGTCTGAATGGTGGGGTCTGTAACCACTGCAAGAAGTTTATTTCTGGGAAAGGTGGCAACACATCCAATCTCCAACCAATGCTGTCTCGTATGGCAACCAAGTACCTTTGTGTTCAGGGAAGCAGCGTGCCAAGCGAGAGAGTGTTCAGTTTAGCAGGTGATATCCTACGCTGCGAAAGGGCCCGTTTGGATCCAGAGAGAGCAGATATGCTCATCTTCTTGAAGATGAATGCACAAAACTGAACTGTGATGGGATTTGTTTTCTTTCATCAGGCAAATGTTGATTTTAAGGATGCTATTTGTTTTATGTGCAATGCCGAGATCTCATGATCCTTTATGTGTTCTCTGGTCAGTCAAATCTCAGGTTGAATATTAATTACACTGGTGCTATTTTATTTTTCCATTGACAAGATGTACTATTCCCGCCTGATGGTTGTTATAAATGATATTGCAGAATCAGTTTTCTTCATAGATAATGTGTTTTTCATTGTTTGTTCAGTACTAAAAGATCCAAGTCCCACAATTGAATTTAATATTCATTTGACATGTTAACTATATAATAAAGCGCTTCATGGGAGTAATTGCGGGATGATAAAATGTTTCCCTTATGCAACATGAAAGTATCACGATATGTATCGGTTGAGTATCGGTATCGTTCAGTGGTATCGGTATCGGTATCGGTATCGTAAAAAAGTCAACGATATGCATCCCTACCCCTGTTCTAGAGTACCCTGGAACCGAGGGAAACTCTGAAAGAATACGCCCATTTGCTACAAATCAATATATGATTGGTTAATCAAACTGTCAGTCCAAATGTACGCTCTCATTCAGTGCAGCGGCCAGGGCATTCTATCAAGGATATAGAATACCTTGGTTGAAGGATATTCTACCCAGAGACCCAGAACAAGATCTGATTGGTTGCTTTCTTTTCTAACACAACACCACTGATGCGTAGTGCATGGTCCGAGAAGGATAAACAAATCAACGTAACGCTGTAATATTACAGATCAACAACACAGATACGATTCTCATTTATTATTTTTATATACATTTTATTACATTTTATTTATATAATTAAATCGATTTTTTGTTTGTTTTATCTGAGTGTTCCAGGGTATTCTCTGAATACCTTGAAGGCCCTAAGGGTTCGCCACTGGTAGGCACTAGTTGGTTAAATGTGACATAATTTGATACTTTAGTTTTAATGTGCTTCTTTATTCACCTTTTCTTTTTAAATGTGTAAAAGCAAATAAAAACAAACACTTTGGATTAATTCAAATTGCGCGAGAATATTTCATAAAGAAATCAATGAATAAATATGTTCAATAATAAATTAAACGCATCTAAAATGTTACTTGATAAAGAATAGGGGAACTAGTACAAAGGTCATTAAGTAATTAAAACGTTAATATAAATTAATGTAAAATCTCATCAATCAATTATTGCCAACATGTATTTATAATATATTCTGTATATTATATATATATACACAGAATATATATTTTGAGAGAGATATACACTAGTATTAGACGCAGTCAAAAGTTTGGACACATATTCTCATTCGAAGTTTTTTATTTATTTAAAGGGGACCTATCATGCAAAATGCACTTTTGTACGTCTTTTATACATGAATATAAGTATATAAGGAACTCACCAAGTGTCAGAAAACACAACCCTCTCTATTTTCCTCCATACCCAAATCTCTAAAAAAGGGGCTGCAACAGATCTGATAAAAACTGATCCAGATTTGAACACTGTCCTGACGTCAGGACAGTGGCGCCACGGCTATTGGGCCAACTCCACCAATCAGGAGGAGACAGCCACGGCATTGCCGTTCGAAAGCGCTGGAGACGCTGTAGTACATATGCCAGGCCTGTAGATGGTGCTGTTCTCACAGAATCTGCCCTTGCAAAAACAGAGCTAAAACATGTCAAATTGAGCAAAATGAGGCATGGCTAAAATGCATGATCTGTTTGGTATTTTGAAAAAAAAAAAGTATAAATATGCCTTATATAGGTATGGTCCTACACTATATTATTCAAATATAGCATGATAGGTCCACTTTAAATTGGTTCTACTTTGTAGATTTATACTGAAGACATTAAAACTATGAAAGAACACATTAACTAGAATTATCTAGTAAACAAAAAAGTGTTAAAAAATCCAGAATATGATTTATATTTTGCTGGCTACTGCAGAATGCTGTGGTAGCCATGCTGGTTAAGGGTGCCTTGAATTCTGAATAAATCACCAATGGTGACACCAGCAAAGCCGGTGTTTACACACACAAGCAATCTGGCAAACGAAAAGAGGTCTGGAGGACTGGCCAAAAGAAACAAACACTGCGCGGAGCTCCGTACACAAACACACTCAGAGCCCAGGCTGTGAGTGTGTGTGCTCAGGCTGAGCTCCGCGGTGTCTCGCTGTCTCGCAGACCCCACGCAGCAACCAGGAAACGACACCAGTAATCCAGCTCACACTGTCTGCTCCTCGAGCCTCAAAGGACGGAGCTGCGAGCCCCGCAACGTCCCGCCAACACGCCATCCAGACCCCACACAGCATTCTCATCTGTTTGTCATTACTGGTGTCATTTTCTAGTTGCTAACAAACGCCATTGTAAGACATAATCACTGATGTTCCGCTGTAACGGTGGTGGACTCATCAAAACAGAGTGGGCGATCTACATTACCCAGCCGGCCAACTCAAAATTCGAATAACCCAATTGTTGTTTCCACCCTAAGAATATGGTCCCAATTTAGAAAGGCTCATGTACTTTATGGATCCTCTATTCATAGTCCCATTTGCAACAACCATCTCTTTCTCCCCCCTTACACTGATGGGGCCTTCTCTATGTGGCAGAGATGAGGTCTTATCAGAGTAAGAGACCTTTACATCAACAATGTTTTCGGTAGCTTTAGCCAACTCTCTGAAAATGTTTGCCTCCCAGGCACTCATCTATTTTTCGCTACTTCCAGGTCCGTAACTGAGTTAAACTTAATAACCCTTCCTTCCCCAATATCCCTCCGGATTCAATAATTGACTCAATTCTGGACACTCTAACAACCGAAAAAGGTTTGATTTCAAGAATTTACAATTCCGTCTCCCGTCTCACAGAAACATCTCTTGGTAAAATCAAACAAGATTTGGAAGAGAAACTAGTCCAAGCAATAGATGATGAGGTCTGGGATGGCGCATTAGCGAGAGTGAACAATAGTACTTCCTGTGCCAGGCTCAATCTTATACAACTAAAAGTTGTCCACCGTATCTATTACACCAACTCTTAACTCTCCAAAATATACCCAAATGTCACGGATACCTGTAACAGATGTCACACGTCACCAGCAAACATGACTCATATGTTTTGGTCCTCGCCTACAAGGATACAGGACAAGCATTTTCAAACACCTTGCTGAGGCCTTGGACGTGGTATTGACACCATGTGCAGAAACTGCCATTTTTGGAGTACTACCTGGCCACCGAATGATGAGGAGGAAAACTAAAGACAGTATAGCCTTTGCATCTATTTTAGCACATAGAAGAATACTCCTAGAATGGAAATCTTCGATACCACCTAAAGCATCTCTATGGCTTAACCTGCTAAGCCCGAGAGACCCCGGTACCGCGGCACTGCCGCAACATCTTGCAGGAAACAGTGTCTGAGGGCATGTTCATTTAATAAAACTATGAATGTTTTATATCCATGTAACGGGAAGAAACTCATCTAACTGATAATTTTTTTTGTTTTTCAAAAGAAAACCCACAATGCTAACACTGAGCCTCTGAATTAGCAACGAGCTAACACCTTACTGCACCGAAAATCACTCACAAAACCTTATTATTTATCTTTTCACCACATCCAACACATCGTTTCACATCGTGAGGTGACACAGAATCGATTGACACCGACATTACCACTGAATTATACGTATTTGCGACGTTATAAGCAAAAACGGACATCAAAACAGGTGACGCTAGGTAGCTAAAAATGCTAAAATGTTTACCTTGGCTCTGTAGTCTCTCCAAAGTGGTCTTCAATGGCATTAAAACGATAAAAACCCTGCTGAAGTTAATCCATAGGTTAATCTAATGTGTCTGTGTCCCTTTGAAATTATTTCTGATAATCCATAAGAATTAAAACTGCTTTTCCGTTTCCAGATGTCAAAGCTAGAGATAGGTCCACTCTGATGCAAAATTACATGCGCGAAGCCCCCACCTTTTCTCTTCACAACGTGTGTGTGTGGGGGACTCCCCCTTCGATTCTATTGGCTCTAACGGTCAGAAAGAGGTGTCAACCATCAAAATCGAGCAAGGGAAGCCAGAGATATGGAAAATCCACCCAAATGACCCCAGAAGTGGTTTCTTTTTGCTAAATCTCTCTAAAAAGGTCAAATGTCACTTGTTTTGCATCAATCTTGATACAGGGTACTTATTATATGTTGTACTTTGGATTCCTGAAACTTTTAGTCTACTAACCCATCATCCAAGGGTGGTTTTCACTATAAGTAAAAAAGATTTTTTGGACGGACACCATAATTTACAGTTTTTTACTATGTAAAATCTGAATTTTCTTTAAAATAAAAAACATCTATATTGATTCTGACTTTTCTACATCCAACTCACAGGTTTATCATTACTTTGAGAAAAAAGATTATTAATTTAACCCTTTTAGAAGGGAAGATATGGTCATTTGTTCTGGGAATGTCATTTTCGAGCCTGAGACCTGAAAAACAGGCTCAGGGCTTAACAGGTTAAAGATCTAATGATGTACCTGAACTTGGAGAACATTACATATAACCTGAGGGGCTCTTCAAAACTATTTGAATCTGTCTGGGGCTCTATGATAGCCTACATAGCTGAACTTAAGACACTAAATTAAGAAGAAAGGGGGGAACTATGAATGTATGTGTTTGTTTTTTTTGTTTTTGTTTCTGTCTTTATATACATGTACGTATGTGTATGTGTATATGTGTGTAGGTATGTACATATATATATATGTGTATGTGTATATGTGGGTATACATATGTGAGTATAAGGGTACATGTATTATTGTTATTCTTTATTTCCTTATCTATTAATTTTCTTTTAATATTATCTTTTACATTACTTTATTTTTACCTATATATGTATCTATTTATTTATTTACTTTACTAGCTAGGACCGGGAGGGGAGGGGAGGGGGGTAAAGGGAAAAATATTGACTGTATAAATCTAAACTCATTGTGCCTGACTCAATAAAAACAAAATAAAAAAACAGAGTGGGCGAGCCGACCAATCAGAGCACAGTGGGCTCATAGGGAGGGGGGGGGGGACAGCAGCTCCAACAAGGCGTGTAGGACAGAGAGTGAATACACATACTATACAGAGATGCTGTATGAGAAAACCAATGTGATTTTGGAACATTGAATAATGTAAATCTATTCTAGTAGACCTCAACAATGGAATTATGATCAGTAGAAAACCTTTAAGATTGTCTGCTCCTTGAGCTCTGTGATCATCTATGTGGGCTCTAATCTGAGGTGCTTTCATTTGCGGTTTCTGAGGCTGGTAACTCTGATGTATTTATCCTCTGCAGCATAGGTATCTCTTGCTCTTCCTTTCCCGGGAGGGTCCTCATGAGAGCCAGTCTCATCATAGCATTCAATGGTTTTTGCAACTGCACTTGAGGATACATTCAAAGTTCTTGACATTTTCCGGATCGACTGGCCTTCATTTCTTAAAGTGATGATGGACGGACGGTCGGTCGTTTCTCTTTACTGGGTTGAGTCGTTCTTGCTATAATATGGATTACAACAGCAGTCAAATAGGGCTTTCCACTGTACACTAACTCTACCTCTGCACAACACAGTCTCAAACACATTCAGAAGTCATTCCACACATTGACTCTTGACAAGGCACACGTGTTCATTGAAAACCATTCCAGGTGTCTACCTCATGAAGCTGACTGAGAGAAGCCAAGAGTGTTCTTTCATAGTTTTGATGTCTTCAGTATTAATCTACAAAGTTGAAACAAATTAAAATAAACAAAAAACATTGAATGAGAAGATGTCCAAACTTTTGACTGGTACTGTATATAAAAAACACACAAATGTTTAATATTTAGCAGGTTCCCTCATCTATAATCAGGGGTGCACATAACTGGTACGCAGGTACGCATGCGCGGCAACAATCTGAAATGCGTACCGTCACTTGTGTCACAAAGCGCATTTGCGTACCGCCGTAAATGTGAAGCTTTTCCAGAAGGCGGTTAGTTCACCGGACGACAGAGTCGGTCTCCGTGTGCACAGACAGGGCTGCTGTTAACGTCGGTCTGTACAGCAGCCCTGTGCTAAAACAGCTGATCACAACGTTCACACGCTCCGCGGTCACGAAGCTCTGTACTCTACTACCACCCCCCCCCCCCCCCGTTGACAATCGCGAAGCGCTGTACTCCACTGACGCCACCCCCCCCCCCCACGTTGACAATCGTGAAGCGCTGTACTCCACTGACGCCCCCCCCCCCGTTGACAATCGCGAAGCGCTGTACTCCACTGACGCCCCGCCCCCCCCCCCCCGTTGTCAATCGTCAGAAGTTGGAGTACCAAACACTGACTCCAGGTACTCATCTGAGTACCTCACTGAGAAAGTTGTGTGCACCCCTGTCTATAATCATTTCTACAAGCGCGACTTTGAGCATGTACAGCAGTAAAATGCAACATACAAAATAATCAAGAAACATCATAAATGAAACACTGACAGGGAAGATTTTACTGCACCATCATTACTTTTACATAAGAAGGTAACGTCAAATGTTCTGTTAATACTTGCATACTTTTACTTAAATAAGGTTTGAATGCAGGATTTTAATTTGTAACAGAGTATTTTAATTCTATACTGTAGGCGTAGTGTATCTGTGAACGATCCCAAATACAATTAATTGTTTACATTGCAGCTAGTGCTACGCCAGAAGAAAAAACCCTTTTTCATTTTTAACTGGAGGGGCAGGAGCAACAGCGTGCAGAGCGAAGTTTTTGCGACTATTGACAAACTTACTTTTGTGCATGCGTAACATACAATATAACATCTTAATCGCTGGATTCTATCAAAGTACTTCATGGGTCCAAAGAAAACCATCGCTGCGGAGGAGGTCGAGGACATTAAAAAGTCGCTCGACTTCCTGGCGGAGGAAATTTCTGCTGTCAGGTTGCAGCAGAAAAACATTTTGGACCTTGTAAAAGAGGTTAAGGATCTGCGGATCCAGAATGCTGAGAAGGACAAGAGGATAACTTACCTGGAGAGCAGAGTGGAGGACCTTGAGCAATATACTAGGATGAACAATGTTATCGTTACCGGGCTCAACATAAAACCCCGGTCATACGCTCGGGCTGTGACCGTTGACAACAGGAGTGAGCCCGGGGAGCTTGATGTCAGCTCCACGGAGCAACAGGTGGCTGCTTTCCTCCAGTCCAAGGGGATCGAAACTGGGCTGTGAGAACATCGAGGCATGCCACCCCCTGCCAAGGAGTAACGCTGGCAACAAACCGGCTATTCTCATCAGGTTTGTGAACAGGAAACACAAAACGGCCTTACTCAAACAAGGAAGGAAGCTGAAAGGATCAGATGTCTACATCAACGAGCATCTGACCAAGTACAACGGCGACATAGCCAGAAAGGCTCGCTTCATGAAAAAACAGAAGAAAATTCAGAACACCTGGACAACAAACTGCAAAATATTTATAAAGCTAAACGGAACACCTGAGGAGGCCAAAGTACTGGTCATCAGAAACATGGAGGATCTGGATAAATACCAATAATCTTCATGTTCTGGACCACACATAAGGTAACAAGCACTTACACACAACCATGACTCACACTGAATGGAGGCAATCATCTTCAAAAGGGGAAAATATTAATATGTCTCAGATGATCAAGGAACAAGACCAACTGTTGCTAAAAACATTTGAATACACTGACTATAAAACAAAAGATCTGGATTATGAAATAGACCCGGACAATAATTTCTTCTCTTCTATCATCAACACATGCTGTTATTACACTGATCAACAGTACAACCAGAGCATATCATCAGAGGGCAAGCTATCTATTATTCACTTCAACCGCAGAAGCATGTATGCAAACTTTAATCTCATCAAGGAATATTTAAATCAGTTTCAACAAACATTTAGCATCATTGCCATATCTGAAACTTGGATCACGGAGGACAAAGGCATAGACTTTGAGCTGGAGGGCTATGAACTCAGATACATAAATAGACAAAACAAGGGTGGAGGAGGAGTAGCCTTGTATGTGGACAATACTTTAAATGTAAAGTGATGAATTATATGTCAACAGTGATTAATAATGTATTGGAATGTATCACGATTGAAATCTGCAAAGAAAAAACGAAAAATGTAATCATCAGTTGTATATATAGAGCACCCGGCTCTAGTATTGAGATTTTCAAGGACTGGATGGAGGAAATATTCTCAAAAGTGATTCATAAAACAGTTTTCATTTGTGGTGACTTCAATATTGACCTTCTAAATCCAAATAATCACAGCATGACAGAAGAATTTATCAACACAATGTACAGTATGGGTTTATATCCAAAAATTACTAGACCCAGCAGAATCACATCGCACTGTGCTACTCTCATAGACAATATATTCACAAATGACATAGAAAACAATACAGTAAGTGGACTCTTAATAAATGATATAAGTGACCACCTACCAGTATTTGCAGTTTATGACAGAAACTATAGTAATAACATGCCGGACAAAGCTATTCAATACAGACGAGTTGGATCAGAGGAAGCAATGAACGCTTTAAAAAATGCCTTACTGGCACAAAGATGGGATGATTTATACAAAGAAAACAATATTGACAGTGCATATGATCAATTCCTGAGAATTTTTTTATCACTATATAATTGCCCAATTGTCAAATGCAGTAGAAAAATGAAATATGCAGAATGTCCATGGATCACAAGGGGTTTACAAAATGCCTGTAAAAAGAAAAATTCATTGTATAGAGATTTCATGCGAAATAAAACAAGAGACAGAGATTAGATATAAAAAATATAAAAATAAATTAACAATTATAATAAGGACCTGCAAAAGTGAATACTATCGGAAAATACTGGACAAAAATAAAAACAACATTAAAGAAATATGGACTGAATAGTATTATAAAAAATGGGTCTAGAAAAAGGAATTATCCTACATACTTCATTGACAAGGATAAGGAAGAGGAAAATATGGATGTTGTATCCAACAGTTTCAATGATTTCTTTGTAAATGTTGGACCTGAATCAGCAGACAAAATCCCTGATGGAGGAACATCAGAAAAAAAGCTGTAAAACTTAATCCTTTCTCAATGTTCCTCACAGCAGTTAGACCCTCCAGAAAAACGCGGGCTAAAATCCTTGATTATGCGGGCTAAAATCCTTGATTATGCGATTAAACATGCAGGGGTTTTTATGCGAAATATGCGGAAATATGCGAAAAGTTGCGAAATATGCGGGAGGCGGAAAAAAGGTGATTCTTCTCCCACACCCTGTTACTAGGCTACTACTGAATGAAAGGAAGCCCTTTTAAAGAGTTCCTATGATTGATACACACACACACACACACACACACACACACACACACACACACACACACACACACACACACACACACACACACACACACACACACACACACACACCCGCCTCATTCTGTTTTCATTTACCCGTTCGTTATCTGACCAGCTTCTTGTATGTTCCAACACACAGTTGCACGGGGTGCAGAATAGTTTCCCCCCACTTTCGTGCAAGACATCTGCGTACTGCTTTGCCCGGTCTTTAGCAGAAATGTTCGTAGGCAAATGGGATGGATTCGATTTGTTCATCTTGGTCAGAGCCGTATAATTATAATAATAGTATAATAGTAGGCTATATAATAATCTATATGGCGCTGATCTTGTTGCTTTTCTCTCTCGTGTGAGTTCCACACATTCACTCTACGGTGTTGTTTACCTGCGCGAGCTGATGACATCACTACTTCACGTTAACTTTTTTTTTCCTCAATTTTGTGTGGAAAAATGCGGGGATTATGCGACCTTTTAAGAAATATGCGGCCTTTTAAAAATATGCGCTATTTTGCTGATTATGCGGTAAATTATGCGATCGCATAATCGCGTTTTTCTGGAGGGTCTAAGCAGTGCATGAAAGGGAAGTAGTTGATATTGTAACGAAATGTAAAAACAAAAAATCTACCGATTGTGATGACATTGACATGACTGTATTAAAAAAGGTTATAGATGTTATTTCAAAACCATTAACACACATATGTAACTTATCATTCCAAACTGGTGCATTTCCTAACAAAATGAAAATAGCAAAAGTCATACCTTTGTTCAAAGCTGGGAACAAACATCACTTCACAAACTACAGACCTGTCTCACTTCTACCACAATTCTCAAAGATTCTTGAAAAGCTTTTCAATAACAGACTGGACAATTTCATAGAAAAACACAAACTTCTCACCGAAAGTCGATATGGATTCAGAGCCAATAGATCAACATTGATGGCTTTAGTAGACTCACTTGAAGAAATTACTAGCTTAATTGACCAAAAGAAACATGCCATTGGAATATTCATTGACCTAAAAAAGGCATTTGACACAATTAATCATGACATATTAATAAAAAAACTTGAACGTTATGGAATCAGGGGTGTAGTTTTGGAATGTGTAAGGAGTTATTTAACCAACAGGCAACAGTTTGTGAAGCTGGGAGAGTGTTGTTCTTCATATTTGGACATTACATGCGGTGTCCCCCAGGGGTCAGTATTGGGGCCGAAACTATTTATTATGTATATTAATGAAATATGCAATGTATCGACAGTACTCAAGTTTGTTTTGTTTGCTGATGACACTAATATATTTTGTTCTGGGGACAATGTACAGCAACTATTGGAAGAGATCACAGCTGAAATATGCAAACTAAAGTTATGGCTAAACAGTAATAAGTTATCATTAAACTTGAATAAAACAACATTAATCATATTTGGAAATAGCAATACACAAGCATCCATTAAGATAGATGGGATTTTCATTGAGAGAGTTAAAGAACATAAATTCCTTGGAATCACAATTGATGAGAAACTGAGCTGGAAACCACACATAAAACATATTCATTCCAAAGTCTCAAGAAGTATTGCAATATTAAACAAGGCAAAACAGATTCTTGATCAAAATTCCCTCTACATTCTTTACTGTTCATTGGTTTTACCTTATTTAAGTTACTGTGCAGAGGTTTGGGGCAGTAATTATAAAACTACAACACAATCCCTATTTATTCTACAAAAAAGAGCAATACGAATAATAAAAAATGTCGGCTATAGGGATCATACAAACCCATTATTCTTAGAGCTAAAATTATTAAAACTGTCAGATCTTGTTGAATTCCAAATCGCACAAATCATGTTTAAGGCAAAAAACGTTCAATTACCTGGGAATATTCAGATATTGTTCAATGAAAGACAAGGGAATCATTATTTACGGGGTTCATTTATATTCACTAATGTTAGGGTGCGCACAACAAAGAGAAGTTTTTGTGTTTCTGTTTGTGGGGTGAAGATCTGGAACAATTTGAGTGAGGAGCTAAAGGGATGTTCAAACATAAAACTATTCAAAAAAAGTTATAAAGAAACAATTCTCACAAGGTACAGGGATGAAACTGCTAAACCATAACTGTTTATATTCTTGTTTTGTATTTTATTTATGAATTTGTGTTTGTATGAATTTGTGTATGCACATATGTATATATATAAATATATAGAGACCATTGTCCTAACTTGCCTGTATATATTATATGAATGATTATATAAATTATTCATGATTATAAGTATACGTTTATATTGTGTGTTAACATATATTAAGATGTAAAAAAATAAAAATAAAAATAAAATAAAAAAGGGAGAAGGGGTCGGATTAAATAAGTGTAAACTTCTTCCGACCCCTTTTCGGACGTGTAATTAGCTAAAGCTTTGTTGTTTATTGATATCAGACAATGATACTACAGATTATTCAATTATTAATTAAATGTTTCGTTTTGTTATTGCATTCATTTGTATAGTACTGTATCATGTCTGTATCACCTTTTGTTTCATTTGTATTTTCTTTGGTTTTACACGCTCGAAAAAATAAAATAAACTAAACTAAACTAAACTGGAAGTGGAAAGGGGCTGGGCTACATAAGGTGAATTGAGCCAACAAAAATACACAATAGGTGGGACTAAGAAAGATAATGTGAAAATATAAAAACAAAGGCATTAATTAGGGCTGCAAAATGTCTCCCATTGTAATGGTGATTAGATTTTTAAAGGTTCCATGTCATGCTTTTCCGGTTATTACCCGTCCCCTTGTGTGTTATGAAGGTTTTTATGCATGTAAACAGTCTGCAGAGTCAAAAGCCCTCAAAATACACCCTGTAGCGAGTAAAACTCTAACGCAGAAAATACCTCCCCAAAACGCCTCGTTGGAGATTTCTCATTTTCTATTGTTTACTTCCTGGGTATCGCTACGTAGGGATACCCAGTAGCCACGCCCAGAGCTATGGCCGCACCCTCTGCCAGCCTTTCACGTAACAAAGCTTCCCGAAACCTTTCAGTGATTCATGCCGGATATGTAGGCTACAGCGTAGGGCACTGAATAACGATGCTGTTCCTACTTTGTTTGGACCAGCGGGAGATTCGGGTACACAACCTGTAAGTATTCATTGTTGTTTGTGTATTTATGATGTTTAAAACAAACAAGGTATCAACCACGACTGTTTAAATGGGTAAACGTTTTTCGGACTACTACGTTGGGATCGCTGAGAAATGCTCTCCACAGAACCATGCTCACAGCGTTATAAACCTTTTTCTTACTCAATATCAAGCCATACTTATTGTTTTTACTTCGGCTGTGAGTGTTTGTGTGTGCTCAGGATGAGTTTTGCTTGTTCTAGCTGTATCGCCAAGCCTCTCTGCTCCTGCAGCAGTGTGTGTGTCTGTGTGTGTGCGAGCAGTGCTAACTGGGCTAACTAAGTTGCTAGCGTTTCCATATATCAACTCCAATGTTAGCAGATGGCCTTACATACATGTATCTCATAGCTGGAGAATGTCTGCAATCACACACGAAATACTCATAGACAGTATACTCCGGGTGATTTACCGTACGGTCAGTACATTATAGTTGGCGTTCCTGGCGTGTATGCTACCGAGCTACAGTTCATAGCGTGTATGCTACCGAGCTAAACAAGAAGGCTAGCTAGAGCTAGACATGCTAGGGAAAACATTGTTTTCATGCCAGCTACAATGAATGACCGAACGTAGCAGACCCGTATAAGATTGCAATTGTAAACATGTTCTTGCTAGCCTAGACTAGCTGTTGTTCATAGTAGGTTGGCATATTACACTGAACAACTAGCAAACGTAGGTTAGCATATTAGCTGGCAAGCTAACTGTTGATTAGATAGATAGATTAGATACACACTCCTACCACAACTACTACTAACGAATCTAAAATAACTAAGTTTCTCTAATATTTTGTGATTTGCATTTGATTTCGTCCAGCCAGATCAGGAAACTCCTGACGTATCTGGCGGACAACACACACACGGGATGACCACTCTGATGCCTCGTCCTAAAAAGCCCCGGCAGCAGCTTACAAAGCTGCGATAGGCAAGATGCCAAAAATGCCTATAAGGGGAGGAATGGATGATATACCGTGTATATATGTATATTGACACATGTTCATTTTGTACATTTCTAAAAATAAAGTTTGATGGAAATACTTAGTAGCCTTTCTTCCCTGAATTATTTGCTACTATAACATATCATTCATATATAGCAAACCTTGATTTGATTTTTCATCAAACAGTAGTAGTTTATTACAGGTAAAAATAACTTACTCTTCTATAACAACAGTTGTAGGTACAGTTCGGTTAGTTAGCGTATAAAATATACGGCTGTACCGACGCCATTGTAAGACTGATCTTCCGGAGCCTCTCTGGTGGTTGACTAATCAGAACAGAGTGGCCAAGCTGACCAATCGGAGCACACTGGCCTCACAGGGAGGGGGGGACAAGAGCTCCAACGAGCCGTTTAGGACAGAGAGTGAATACCGGTGAATACACATACTTTACAGAGATGCTGTATGCGAAACCAATGTGAGTTTGGAAAATTGCACAATATAAATCTATTTTAGTATACCTCAACAATGGAATTATGATCAGTGGAAATGGCCATGACATGGGACCTTTAAATGCTAACACTTAATAGTTTGTTCTGACTGTGTGTTTCCTGTTTCCTGCAGATGTCCAGCTGCTGATGGTGGTTAAAGAAGAGCTTCTCCCTGACCAACAGGAGTGGAGCACCAGTCTGGACCAGGAGGACCCAGTGCCCCCCACACACATTAAGCAGGAACAGGAGGAACTCAGGATCAGTCAGGAGGGAGAGCAGCTTCAGGAGCTGGAGGAGGCTGATATCACCAAGTCCACTTTCACTCCTGACCCTGTGAAGAGTGAAGATGATGAAGAGAAACCTCAGTCCTCACAGCCTCATCAAAGACAAACTGAACACATGGAAACAGAAGCTGATGGAGATGACTGTCGAGGACCAGAACCAGCCAGGAACTCAGATCCAGAGAGCAGTTTACAACCAAAGACTGAGGATGACACTGAAGACTCTTCTGAACCTGACACTGAAGACAGTGCTGATTGGAAAGAGACCAGAGAACCTGCATCAGGTTCAAACTCACTGAAAAATAGACATGAATCTGTTAGTGATCCACGACGTAGTGCTGAAAATAAACCATTCAGCTGCTCAGTCTGTAAGAATGCTTTTTCACAGAGTGGAAATTTAAAGGCACACATGAGAATCCACACAGGAGAGAAACCATTCAGCTGCTCAGTCTGTAAGAAAGCTTTTTCACGGAGTGATCATTTAAAGGCACACATGAGAGTCCACACAGGAGAGAAACCATTCAGCTGCTCCGTCTGTAAGAAATATTTTGCAATGAAAAAAGATGTAAAACGACACATGAGAGTCCACACAGGAGAGAAACCACACAGCTGCTCAGTCTGTAATAAAACATTTTCACGGAGTGCAAATTTAAAGATACACATGAGAGTCCACACAGGAGAGGAAAAATAGAGCTGCAATGTTTGTGACAAAAGATTTAAATGGCATAATTGTCTCAAAAGACACAAGTGTGTTGGTCGTCAGCTGCTTCTGTAACTGTAAGGGAATACATTTTTCTATTTTGTATCCGGATTACCTAATGTCGTTACATGTAATACGTTACTCCCTAAGCCTGATTTCACCCAGCTGCAACCGATTCGCAATCACAAATGTTCATTTCTTTGACCCCTTGACTCGACTATTTCTTGTTTAATAATCGTTACATCTCCTCAGGACCAAGTTCCCATGTCCTGTCTTTCACCTGCTGATCACCCACTGCTCATTTAAGGTGGACTCACCTTTACAAGGGACCAGCTAGTCTTAGTGTCTTAATGGAAACGTTTTGTAAAGTGATGCTAGACCAAAAACGTGCTGTTGGGTTGTGTGCTCTGCAGGACGGTGTCTGTACTCAAAGATTGTTTATGAAATGAGAGCTTCATTCTGTTTTTGTTGTCGAAACAACGCCAACAGAGTGATACGTCTTCTTTCCAGCAGATGGCATAAATGTTACATCATCCAGTTCAACTGTCATCCACATATTAATGATTCAAAACAGCAATGTGTAAGATATGGCTAGTAATTGACTATTTCAACAGAATGTGAAGAGGTTACAGTCTTGAGGCCATGTCCAATATGTTTATGTTTTGTTTGATTAAATCTACTGAAATTAGCATTCAATGACTAAATTATTCTTAATTACTGTCATTAAATCATGGGTTTGCATTGCAATATTAGAACGCATAAAACCCAACTTTATTTCTTCCAAGTTGCGGGTGTTCATTGTTTAGAAGTCCGCTGTGTTTCATCCAAGCTTCCACTTCGTGCTCCGATAATGCTGAAAGTATCTGTTGTATGCTTTACCTGCTCCAGTAACACAAGTGTAATTCACTGGACAGAGACAAGAGATAGTGGATGGATCCAGAGGAGAACCAGAAGATAGTCCGTATAGAGGTATAGGTTCTGAAAATGATCAGAGTTTTCCCTGAAGTCAGCCGGCTAAGCGAAAATCCGGCTTCGTAGTACAGGGGGGGTACTACGAATCTAGTTCAACATATCCTGGATATGTTTTGAGTTATCCGGTTGACTAAATCCCAAAAAGAAACGCTCTCGCTAAACGGTCCAACGACGCTGGCTATCAACTTGATCGCTCAAGCCAGCCGTGTCCTATCTAGTTAGGTGCGCGTTCACATAAAAGGGGTGGTATTTTGGAGTGTTCGACCAATCACAAACATGGACAAGCCGTGTACTGACAGCGCAGCGCGTCATATATTTCCTGAATGAAAAGTCAACTATAATATTAGACAAATATGAAGACGTTAAACTTTAAACATCCATGACTTAAACACTTTATCCAGGATAAAAGCCACAAAGTTGCAGCTGCAAGGTGAATACTGCTGGTAAAAGAAAAAGTGTTTGAATACGTTCATTAACAGTTTTATGATATCACTGCTGCCCCGCTAAGACACGAGTGGATCTGACTTTAATTACATTTGACTCAAGTGTTTCGTCAACTTAATGTGTTGCTTAAAATAATACTTCTGCATACAGTATGTGACACTGTGAGTGTAGCACGCCAGATACGGCTCAAGAAGCTGACTCAGATAAGGAAATATATGATACATTATGATGTGATATGAATGATAATGGGACACATCGCCGTCTGCACTCACAGTGCCGCGGACTGTAGGCTACGTAATGTTACTTTGATTCGGTTACTTATGTTGTGGCAGATATTTAAGTAAGCTTTCTTAACGCTAATGTTATAATAGCCAGATTGCTCTGAAGATGGGAGGGGATATTCTATTAATTTTCACGTTCACACAGTCGGTGATTTTGGCCGGCCGTCTTTCCTGCAACGGCAGTTTAAACTGTATTTCCTTTCTCCTCCTGTCATATGAATTGATCGCTTTAAGCTCCGCACACTGAGCTCTGATTGGTCAGCAGGCAGTGCTTTTATCCTGGAACCTATCCTGCTCCGGAGGATAGCCGTTCAGAATAAGTTATCTAGCCCGCTAAAAAGTGAACCAGCTTTGTAGGACCGGAAACCCCTGAAGTTAGCTTGCTAAACGAAAATCCTGATTCGTAGTATAGGCCCCAGGCCTCTGATGGTGTCGCCCTAATCCGTGTATCTACGGTCCATTTGTTTTTCTTTATTACAAAAGTAAGCGGAAGAGCGTCTGAGAGGCCTTTTAGTTTTTTACCTTACTAAATGGTCTAATGGTCATTGGAGCGAGGGGCGGGGAGAAAACCGCCAAGACACATATTGAGCCCAGAAAATGAATGTTATTAAGGGCTGTAAATATAATAGGCCTATGTCTAAAATGGACAACATTGCAACAAGTCCTCCAACTCATACGACCAAATGTGTCGTTTGTTCAAGCGCTTAATACGACCTATAATTACTTTTGAAAGTTTTCGCCCTCTAGTGCTCCCGTTGAATGCAAACGTTAAAGATGGTCGTTTATTCACAAATAACCCTCTCTGTAAAATCCTAAATTGTAGGATAGTTTGGCCATTAAAATGCTTTTTGATTCGATTTCTAGCGAGACGTGTATATTGTACTTTTAGAATCCACGTCCAGTCGATATGTAAGATCTATAGTTTGATAGATATTACGAAGATGATTTGAGGTTTCGACAGGAGAACGTGTATATGCGGTAGCTTCCATGTAAAGTTACGGGTTGAAAACAGTATTTCCGGTCTCGACTAGGGATGCATATCGTTGACTTTTTTACGATACCGATACCGATACCGATACCACTGAACGATACCGATACTCAACCGATACATATCGTGATACTTTCATGTTGCATAAGGGAAACATTTTATCATCCCGCAATTACTCCCATGAAGCGCTTTATTATATAGTTAACATGTCAAATGAATATTAAATTCAATTGTGGGACTTGGATCTTTTAGTACTGAACAAACAATGAAAAACACATTATCTATGAAGAAAACTGATTCTGCAATATCATTTATAACAACCATCAGGCGGGAATAGTACATCTTGTCAATGGAAAAATAAAATAGCACCAGTGTAATTAATATTCAACCTGAGATTTGACTGACCAGAGAACACATAAAGGATCATGAGATCTCGGCATTGCACATAAAACAAATAGCATCCTTAAAATCAACATTTGCCTGATGAAAGAAAACAAATCCCATCACAGTTCAGTTTTGTGCATTCATCTTCAAGAAGATGAGCATATCTGCTCTCTCTGGATCCAAACGGGCCCTTTCGCAGCGTAGGATATCACCTGCTAAACTGAACACTCTCTCGCTTGGCACGCTGCTTCCCTGAACACAAAGGTACTTGGTTGCCATACGAGACAGCATTGGTTGGAGATTGGATGTGTTGCCACCTTTCCCAGAAATAAACTTCTTGCAGTGGTTACAGACCCCACCATTCAGACTGGCAGTGGTTACAGACCCCACCATTCAGACTGGCAGTCATATGCAGCCACACTTTAGATTTTCAAAAGTGACTTGGTTGCGGAGTTTCACTGCGAAATTGACATCGTAATTCCGACGGTTTGGGCACAAGTTTAAGGATATTATGCCTCACTTTTATAAAAAAAAAAAAAAAAAAAAAAGTATCGAAAACCGGATCTGATTTCGGTACGGTATACCGTAGCCACCAGTAACCGGTATTTCGGTAATACCGGGAACCGGTATGCATCCCTAGTCTCGACGTTTTCATAATAAAACCAATGATCAAATGATTTAACAGTGATATCTGCAGTACTCATCCACTAAAAAACATCATTGTATCCTTGTTAATTGTACGACATTAATTGGTTTAAATTGTGTACAATGCTTTTGTGTTTTTCCCATAGGTTTTTCTCTTTCGATTCTGAGAGACACATTTTTTGATAGGCTAAAATCACGCCGCAATGCACGTTGGGATATGGTGTTTATGCGATATGAAATCGGAAAACATTTAAAAATAATACTTTATGTATTATATATATACTTTTTTTTTAACTGATATATGCTGTTTTTTTTGGTTTTGTGTGTAAAATGTGGAGATGGGAGCAGTTTGTCTAAAGTGTACTTCTCTCTGTTCTGAAGAAAGTTCCGGAAATATTTAACATGGGAATTAATTGGGAGCTAGGTGGACTTTGTGTCTCTTCATGCCCTCAAGAGGCATTTTGTTTAATATTTTTTCTTAATATTTTTTTATTTTCCAACCTAGGAGAGGTTTTCCTATGTTTGAGGAGTGTAGGGTTTGGGAATTATGGCAAGTTTAAAACATTTTTGGGGAAGAATTTCAAGCACTCCTGCACTCTGTTTTGAGATCAAAGCACTCTGGGAATTATGGCAAGTTTAAAACATTTTTGGGGGAGAATTTGAAGAACTGCTGCACTCTGTTTTGAGATCAAAGCACTCTAGACTTAACGAGCTGCTCCATCCACACTAATGTTCAAATCTGAAAAAGGCCTCTCTACCAAGCTCCAAACAAAGTTAAATATCTCAAAAAGTGTAAAAGATATCAAAAATAAAAATCAAGTGTGAATAGCTGAAGGTCTTGTGATCATTTGAATGAGTTGAGTTGGAATGAAGTGTCTAGCTGAAAGTATGTGGAAGGAGTAGCATTTGGCGCAAAGTGTAGGAAAAGAGGATTTGAAGGCATCTCCCATTGACTTCAATGTTAAAAAAAAGAGTTTAAAAAGCTGAATATTTCAAAAAGTATAAAATATTTTTAAAAAGTTGAAGGTTTCCCATCGATTCCTGAACAGGCTGAATAGTTTGATATTTGAATGGTTTCAGTAGCTGAAAGTAAGCTGAAGTTATGGAGAGCCAAAGTATGTTTGAAATAATAATAATAACTAGAAAATGCATTTCCTGCAGAAAATGCGTGCGAATGCTGTAAACTGTGAACATTTGTGGCTGAATTTAGCTGAAAATGCAGAAAAAGCTGAATATGTTATTAGCTGAATGGTAGCTGCTTTTAGCTACAAAAATGCAGAAAAAGCTTAATATTTAAAAGAAAAGGTTTAAAAAAACATGTATAGCCTTGATGTAATGAAATAGCTGAATAATGTAATAGTTGAATGGTTTCTGCAGCTGAAAATAGGCTGAAGGAGTTAAATATCAGATGTAAGTAGTAGTGAATGAATTTGTATTAAGAAGAGAAAAGAAAGTAAAAAGGCTGGGGAAAGCAGCAGAATATTTTGACTGCAAACTTTTCGACTAAAACCATACGTCACCAATAATATATAAAATATGTGGAACCTGTTGAAGTCAATATGAAGTCTCCATCAGACAGAAAAGAATAGGCTGAGACAGTCTGTTAAAGTCCAGTCTGTCAGTGTTTGTTTCTGTTCCTGAGCACCTACTCATAACACCCAATCATAACACCTGTGTGTGTGTCCAGAGATCAAAGGTTTCCATGGTGTCTGTTCTGATTAGATGATGTCACTCAGGTGTGTGTGTCGCTCCAATCTGCCCAGCAACACCATGACAACCAACTGCAGCACTGAGTCCCATAAGAATGCATTGAGAAGTATATCTAACCATTTTGCCACCTGTTCAAAAACTATGGCTCCTATAAAAAAATTACCAGACCTTGAGCATCAGGGAACCCCAATGAACTGATATATGTTTTTTTTTGGGTTTTGTGTGTCAAATGTGAAGATGGGAGCAGTTTGTCTAAAGTGTACTTCTCTCTGTTCTGAAGAAAGTTCCGGTCAAATTTAACATGGGAGTCTATTGGGAGCTAGGTGGAATTTTTGTCACTCTGATCACTATTGGGCCAGAACGGTGTGTCCGTTTGATATGTTGAAGGCAATTGAGCAGGCCAGACTAATAATGCTCCTGAAATCTTTTGAAATTATTTGAATAGATTGTATATTTTGGCTCTGAGAGCAGTTTTAAAATATTTTTTCTGAAGATTTTTAAGACCCTCTACACTCTAATGGCGCGTTTCCACTACAGCGCGGAGCACGGTTTAAGAGGGCTGTGACGTCAGCGGCCCGTTTTTGGTTGCGTTTCCACTTGGCCTAGTACCGGCCGGCGGGTCCTAATTCACAGAGTCGGGCTGAGTATGCTAAACTAGAGAGAGAATCGCTGGCAAGGGGGCTACAACTACAACAAGATGGACATATTTGACCGTGATTTAATTGTAATACACGTTTCAAAATGATGCCGAAGTAACAACATACTGATACCGGTTAGTAAAAACCATGAATCAATGCTTTGACAAGTCTGCAGACAGACGGCAGGCGAAAAACCTTTTAAAATGCGTGTTTTCTAAATGGAGATTGGCTAAGCTAACGCAGTATATGCTCTGACCGTCCACACTCGCAACAACGGCCTATACAGACATAAATAAAGCAGCGACTGTATTCGCCATGACACAGGCAGTCTGTGGTTTGTACTTGTTTAACTTTTGTCTAGTTACTGAACATATATGAGGAGCTGTGAGCTCTGAGTGCTAACAGCTAACGGCTGTGTTGTTTTTCTGGGGTTCTCATTGAAGATGACGTCACGGCTCCGCCTACACTGCGTTACTATAGATACTACCCCAGTTCCTAAACTGTAATGGAAATGCGCCATAAAGTGAGCCAGTCCTAACGAGGCCTAGCCATACCGAGCGAGGCCGAGCGAGGCCGTGTAGTGGAAATGCGCCATAAGTGATGATGTCACGCACTCTAAAATCTAAAACAGCCTGTACATTTACCAAAACTTAAACGTTGATAAGTCAAAAACCGTAAAAGATATCAAAGATAAAAGTCAAGTTTGAATAGCTGAAGGTGTTGTGATCATTTGAAAGTTGGAATGAAGTGTCTAGCTGAAAGTATGTGGAAGGAGTAGCATTTGGCGCAAGGTGTAGGAAAAGAGGATTTGAAGGCATCTCCCATTGACTTCCATGTTAAAAAAAGAGTTTAAAAAGCTGAATATTTCAAAAAGTATAAAATATTTTTAAAAAGTTGAAGGTTTCCCATTGATTCCTGAACATGCTGAATAGTTTGATATTTGAATGGTTTCTGTAGCTGAAAGTAAGCTGAAGTTATGGAGAGCCAAAGTATTGGTGAAATAAGGGGAAGAATAAAGAATTGAAGTACTATAGTGGAATGCTGTGGCACAGCATTCGCACTAATAAAGAATTGAAGTACTATAGTGGAATGCTGTGGCACAGCATTCGCACTAATAAAGAATTGAAGTACTATAGTGGAATGCTGTGGCACAGCATTCGCACTAATAAAGATTCGAAGAACTATAGTGGAATGCTGTAAACAGCATTCGCACTAATAATAATTTTAAGGGGAAGAATAAAGAATTTAAGTACTATAGTGGAATGCTGTGGCACAGCATTCACACTAATAAAGATTTGAAGTACTATAGTGGAATGCTGTAAACAGCATTCGCACTAATAAATGTTGTAAGGGTCTCACTAGCACTGAGCTAGCTATCCATCCAGTTAAACCGTTTGAAAGAAAACTCCAGCACAGTTGTCAGTTTTACTGAAGTCTCTTTACTTGGTGAAACTGTAAAGACAATACAGACATAACAGTTTATTATTGACTGCCCGACTGATGAGCTAAATAGACAGAATACTTCACACAATGAGCTACGGTGCACAAACTGAGAAGCTAATCAGCCTAGCTGCTAGTAGCTTAGCCGCAAAGAATACTCACTGCATTTCTACAAACATAAACATTTTACATACAACATATTCCCATGAAGCCACAGTCTGTCGGACAATAACACTCACAGACGATGCGTGAACCAGCGGGAAATACGAAGCACAGCCCATGGAGACCAGACGTCCGTTCATGAAACAACCCAAGCTACACGTGGAGCAACAGGAAT
Organism: Trematomus bernacchii; assembly: GCF_902827165.1. Lineage (NCBI taxonomy): Eukaryota > Metazoa > Chordata > Actinopteri > Perciformes > Nototheniidae > Trematomus > Trematomus bernacchii. The sequence continues at coordinate 88,968 of NW_022987671.1, read as the reverse complement.
CGAATAAACCACTAGAAAGCAGCAGTGTCAAACAACCACCACAAGGTGGTGCCAAAACACAGCCAAGAAAACACATATACGACAGATATACACCAAAAACACACATCAAGGACAGAACACTCCCCGCCTGGGGTTTTTAAACCCCAGATCAATCAACAAGAATCAGTCTTTGGAGACAGAAGCAGGACCACTTCTGTAACAGGACGAGAAAAGATCCTTTTGGTCTTGTCCTTGGAGATCTCTACCTCGATCTTACGAACCAGTCCATCCCTTCCTGGGAATGTCTTTGTGATGGTGGCCATAGGCCATTCGTTTCTCTGAGCCTGATTGTCTTTCAGGAGAACAATGTCCCCCTCTTGAAGGTTTGACCTCTTAGACCGCCACTTGTGACGAGTCTTGAGATATTCTTTTCTCCACCTACTCCAAAAGGTGTCCGCCAGGCTCTGAACTTGCTTCCACTGCTCTTTAAAGAGGTCTGCCTCTTCAAAGTTACCTGGAGGAGGTGGTGTAGAGCCTGTTTTGAGGGTCAAGAGCATTGCTGGGGTGAGGATGAGAGGTGACTCTGGATCTGAAGATACTGGAATGAGAGGTCTAGCATTGATGACTGCTGTCACCTCAGCCATGAGCGTAAGCAGAACTTCATGCGTCAAAGAAGACTTCTTCTGTTCAAGCAGCAGATAGTCAAGAATGCGACGAGCGATGCCAATCATCCGTTCCCATGCCCCACCCATGTGGGACGCATGTGGCGGGTTGAACACCCATGTGCAGTTCTGCGTGCTCAGGTACTTCTCCACGTTGTTGCCACTGGGATCTGTAGTCTTCATTTGCAACTCTCGAGAAGCGCCAACGAAGTTAGTGCCGCAGTCAGACCGTATTTGTTTTGCTGTGAACTCTAGAAAGTGGGCTTTCATCTGTGGCCGTTTTTCCAGCGTGCGTCTCAATGAGGCAAGACGATCTTGTGCTTGTTTCCTATTGTTAGGCAGCCTCTGTCTTGGTAACCGGAAAGGTAGTGGTCCCACCCAGCTCTTCGAGCTGTCTTGATGAAACTCTGCTTCCATGATCTTAAGAAACTTCATATCTTCTACGGATGGTGCTAGTTTGTGGTCGTTGGCAGTTCGCGTGAAGATGGTTTGACCCAGACTGTCTGCATCATGTGTTGCTGTGCTGAACTTAGAGGTCAGTGCTGGATGATGTGTGTAGTCAGGGGCTTGATTGAAGATTTCTCTTATCTTGATTTGGTTGTTGCATGGCTGCAGATGGCTAGTACGACCATTCTCCAAGATAGACGTCTTGTAACTGTTCACCTCTAGTGGTTTGTGAGCACCTGCTAGACACACGTCACCAACGACAACCCATCCCAGGTCCAGCCTTTGGGCGAACGGTGCGTTGTCTGGACCACTTATCTGCTCACGAACCTTGTGGACCCTGAGAATGTCTCTGCCCAGCAAGAAGAGTATGTCAGCGTTAGGATCGAGAGGTGGTATTTCGTCGGCGATGCACTTCAGGTGAGCATGGTGATGAGCTGCATTTGGCGTAGGGACTTCGGAGCGGTTGTTGGGAACTTGGTTGCACTCTAAAAGTGTAGGCAAAGGAAAGCTTAACTTTTTGTCTGCTGATTCCACTGTGAACCCACTAGCTCTTCTCCCTGTTGTCTGAGTTAGTCCAGCGCATGTTTTCAGTGTGTAAGGGAAGGAAGGCCCTGTGATTTTGAAAACATTGAAGAACTCAGAGCGTGCCAAGGAATGATTACTCTGCTCGTCCAGTATTGCATACATTTTCTTGGCCTCTTCCGAGCGACCAGCTGGATACACACTTACAAGGCATATTTTTGAGCATGCTCGTGCGCTAACACCTTCACCACACACTTGTGTGCACCTTGATGTGACCTGATGGTCTTCTTTGTCTTCCTCCCCGCCGTGCTCTGAAGAGGGAGGAGAGGGCTTAGGTTTCCAGACTGCTGGTCCTGGGTGTAGTGCTGACACGTGACCCGTGCTCCCACATTCTATACATCTCACCTCAGCCGTGCAGTTTCTAGCGAGATGACCAGTAGAGGAGCAGCACCGGAAGCAGAAGGAATGTTCCTTTAAGAGCTGTTTGCGTTCCTCTAGACTCTTTTCTCTAAAGCTTCTGCATTTCTTCAGAGGGTGTGGTTTCTTATGTAGAGGACAATGGTTGTTTGGGTCTGTTAGCTTCTTATCCTCTCTGCTTTCATATCTGTCAGCAGACGACACTTGTGTCTTGTGAACAGATACAGGCATCTTCGTGAATTTCTCCCACGTACTCTTTTTCTCCATAGGAACTGTCGTGGAGAGGTTGAAGCTGGGATCATTACGAGCTTTTGCCTCTGTACGAACAAAGTCTGCAAAGACAGAGAAAGGTGGGAAACTGACATGATGATCACGTTTGTATCTTGAACCATAAGATATCCACTTTTCTTGGATGTTGTATGGGAGTTTTTCGATGATGGGCTTAACCCCTCTGGAAGTATCCAAATATGACAGACCTGGGAGGGAGCCATCTCTCTTAGCAGCCTCAAGCTCTAACAGCAGGTCTGCTAACTCTCTGAGTCGTTTTGGGTCTTTGTTGGTCAGTATGGTGAAGCTTTCCAGCTTGTCAAAGAGAGCCTGTTCAATAACCTCAGGTGAGCCGTATATTTCCTCAAGCCTCTCCCAGGCCATCATTAGTCCAGCGTCAGGGTGTCTGATGTTGACGGCCTTGATTCTCCTCACCTGATCTGATGACTCTTTTCCCAGATATTTGCAGAGCAGGTCGAGTTCTTCTCCAACAGACAGATCCAGACCAGCAATAGCACTTAGGAAGGACGTTTTCCAAGCCCAATAATTCATTGGTTGATCGTCGAATGTTGTGAGGCCTGATGTCACTAAGTTACTGCGGGCAAGATATTTAGCCAGATCGTTAGTTGTTTGAGGGTTGTGGTAACTGGCTTCATAGGGCGTACCTTGGTTAGGCTGATAAGCAGAGAATGGAGACTGCTTATTGAGAGTCCACGGCGGTGCTGGTGTACCAGGTCGAGGAGCCTTTAATGTGTGGTGAGGCGTAGTTTGGGTAGAAACAGCAGCTTGTGTTTGAGCAAGGCCTTTAAGTGAGTAGGACTGTGTAGGCTTAACATCCTCTCCTTTACTATGTTGTGATGGTTCATTTAGGTGTGGGCCTATGGGGGCAACAATGTCACTAATTTTGCTAGGCGATCCACCTATTCTGCTGGTTTGGTCTTTCACATAAGCAGCGGTGCGCTGGTACATAAAGTGTTGAGACACTGGATTAGAGCCTCTGCTGGCCTCTTCAACATCAAGCTCTAGTAAACCAGCCTGCAACATTTTTACTTCAGCTATGGCAGCATCTTTCTCCTTTTCTTCCTTTAATGCATCAAGAGTAGCTTGAATGCGTGCTTGCTCGACTTTTAGCTCAATTTCCCACTTAGAGTGTGATGTTCTAGCCTGTGCTGCTTCAGCCCTTGCCATAGCCATAGCCAGTGCTAAATTAGCCTTTGAGCTGGATGATGAGCGTGACGCACGTGTGTGCACAGAGTGTGCGTTTACACTTATTTTATCCATGTTGTCATTTTCTTCCATAATGGTTGGGTTGTGAATTCAATAACGTGGATGAAGAGATAAGCTGGCGTGAAGGCTGTACATATGCACTGAGTTAGCCACTTAGCTCTTGGTGTCGCTCCGTAGGAAGCCTGTCTCCGTCCCCGGAGCTGGCTGTAATGCCGTCTTTTCACTGTAAGGGTCTCACTAGCACTGAGCTAGCTATCCATCCAGTTAAACCGTTTGAAAGAAAACTCCAGCACAGTTGTCAGTTTTACTGAAGTCTCTTTACTTGGTGAAACTGTAAAGACAATACAGACATAACAGTTTATTATTGACTGCCCGACTGATGAGCTAAATAGACAGAATACTTCACACAATGAGCTACGGTGCACAAACTGAGAAGCTAATCAGCCTAGCTGCTAGTAGCTTAGCCGCAAAGAATACTCACTGCATTTCTACAAACATAAACATTTTACATACAACATATTCCCATGAAGCCACAGTCTGTCGGACAATAACACTCACAGACGATGCGTGAACCAGCGGGAAATACGAAGCACAGCCCATGGAGACCAGACGTCCGTTCATGAAACAACCCAAGCTACACGTGGAGCAACAGGAATCGAATAAACCACTAGAAAGCAGCAGTGTCAAACAACCACCACAAGGTGGTGCCAAAACACAGCCAAGAAAACACATATACGAGAGATATACACCAAAAACACACATCAAGGACAGAACAAATGTAGTGGAGTAAAAATACCAGGTTAACCTCTGAATTGTAGTGGAGTAGAACAAAGTAGTACATGCTGCTGTAACAAAAACATTTCCCAACTTGGGATCAATAAAGTATATCTTATCTTATCTTATCTTAAGATGATCGATGGCTACTGCCATATTTGCAAAATGTGCCTCTGAATCTTGACAAGTGCATGTTTCAGGCTTATCAATGAACAACAGGAGGGGTCACAGACATAAGACCAGCTGTTAAATAAAGCTCTTCTGACCTTAGCTGTCATGTGGGTATATTACAACACAGTCTCACTCCCTGAACGTCCAGGAGCTTGGTCAGGGTCCTATGGCGTCCAGTTGTGACGCGCCGAGGCTCCTTCAGCTTCATAAACGGACGCAAAGAGCTTTCAACTGATTGCAATGTATTCCCATCGGCGGCGGTATTTGACGCTCAGGGAAGCACCGCATCGGTCCATGTCGGCGGCATTTAAAGGCAATGTGAGCGTCCATTCCCATTGGATAACGGAGGATTTTACACCCGGAAGTAAGTATTCTCTTTACTGTCGATTGATTTTACAGTGATATCTGCACTACTCATCAACTCAAAAACACCAGATTATCCTTGTTAATTACACAACATTGATTGGTTTAAATTGTGTTCAATGCTTTTGTATTTTTCCCCTTCGATTCGGAGAAACAAATATTTTTTCGGAGTTTAGGATGGCAGAAGACACTACACTACCCAGAATCCTCAGCTATCGTTTGGGACTACACCATGTGCTTTGCTTCACAAACCCTGTGATTAGTCGTCGTGAATAAACGTCCCTCTGGAGCGTTTAAAATCAAGCATGTTGTTTCTTACACGACCACTAGAGCACCTCTAGTGGTCGTGTAAGAAACAACATACACTTTAAAACGTGTCTCTGGGTCGTAATAAGGGCTTGAACAATCTGCCTATATGGTCGTTTTTTGTAGGACAGGCTGCAACATTGTTAGGAGATTTAAACTATACAGCGATTCTGCACTGCGGTCAACTCAGCCGTTCTCTCGAGTTTGTTTTTTCAAATCAGCTGCTCTTCATTTTTTCCCCTGCTATATTCAATGAGTGATACAAATATTTTTGACCACAAGTTCTTAATAAAACTGACACTGTTGGACTCGGTACTAGTTTGACTGCTACCAGAAATTAAATTAAGTACTTTTACTGTGTACTTTGTGACTAATCCTCTGTCAGAGTCCCCTCCATAGTACATAATGCATGTTTTTTGCTGTCTTTGATGAGTGATAAAAATAAAATGTTACCATTAGTTCTTAATGAAATTGATACTATTTGACTTTGTATTAGTTAGCCTACTACTAACAATACATTGAAGTACTTTTACTGTGTATTCATTGAGAAATACTCTGTCAAAGTATCCTGCTGAGAACAAAATCAAGCCACTTCTGCTAAGTTTGATGAGGGAATTATTTTTTGTTGCCATTAGTTCTTCGTGAGATTGATCCTGTTGGACTCAGTACTAGTGAAACTACCCCCACAAGTACTATGAAGTACTTACTGTGTACTTTTCCAGTAATCCTCTGTCAATGTCCCCTCCTGAGTACAAGAATGCATGTTTTTCTTTTAATAAGCGTTAAAAAACCTTTCTTCCTGAGACTGATATTGTTGGACAGAGTATTTTAAGAGGATGGTAGACATGATATCAGCACTACTTCCAGTCAGTACTCCAGCAGCAGCATTTTTACACCTTGAAAAGTCTTTAGAGTCTGGCCTGGATAGCTGGTCCCAACTATCCTTCAGCAAAGTGACACACTCTGTCACATGGTTGCCCTCTTATGATGCTGCTGTCTTTTAATATATAATTATTCCTCTGCCACTAGTTTGTTCGTTAGTCAAAATGACCCCCAAGGATCAAAGGTGTAAAGTAAACTTGAGGATAACAGGAAGACAAAAGTGAAGTCTTTGTTCTTTAATGTGAAAGTGAAGCGTCTCTGGCTGTCCGTCACTTTGGATATGAGTTCAGTTTAGTTGTTTGTTACCTTCTTATTCTCCAAGTCCTCTAAAGGTTTAGTAAATCAAAGCAGCATTTACTCCTCATTGTGGCTCCGCTGTTAGTCTGATTCTGGCCCAGTATAATCATTTAGTGGGAATGCTGATACAGCATTCCAACTATATGTTATTCTACGGACAAAATTATTATTATTCCGCCGGAATTTTGCACCTCTTCTCCTCCTGCATTCAACATCGCAGAAACTCCGTTCAAATATCAAAACGTTCAGCTCGGTCGGGAATCGATGACTATCATTTGGATTATTCATAACTTTCATAATTCCAGAGATACATCCCATAATTCATCAAATTTGTAACCATTGAAGTCAATGGAGAAAATCTTCAGACTTGAACAATCTTCATGCGACTTCAACTGCTAACTGTTCCTTCATACTTTCACTCAGAAACCTCATTCCAACTTTAAAATGTTACACATCTTTCTGACATTATTCGTGTAACACAACTTTTAAATCTGATTCTTACTTCTAGAGATATTAAACATTGTTCAGACCTTGGTAAAGAGGCTTTCTTCAGATTTTAACATTAACTAGAGTACGTGATGTCACAGCTAGAGGGTAGGAAATCTTGAAATTTGCCTTCATATTTTTTTTTAAACTGCCATAATTCCCAAACTCAAGTATTGTGCAATATTGTGGTACTTTACTTGAATTTCCATGATATGCTACTTTATACTTCAACTCCACTACAATTTAGAAACCAGTATTGTACTTTTTACTTCACTACAATTATTTGACAAAAGTAGGTACTACTGTAGTTACAAATTCAGATTATTAGCTAAAAGAAAATATGACTAAACAATGATGTATAATTATAGGTTGAGATACCCAGTAGAAATTGCTCCACCTCTAACAGCTGATGAACTCTGGTACGTGCCAGGCGGGCTTTGCTGGTTGTGTTGTGTTTCCCTCCTCCTGCTCTTTTCTCTTCTCCCCCTTTTTCTCACTGCAGGTAATCAGCTGATCACTTGATGCTGATTGGATCCCCTCACCCTCAGCCGGCCTATCAGCAGCCAGGGCCTGTCATTAAATGAGGCAATCCAGGAAGCCTTCGCTCTCCTGCTGAGTAGTTTTCAGAGCGGATTTCGTAAAGGGCGGTCCACAATAGATGCGTTAGTAAGAGTGAGTAATGATGTGGAAAAAACACTGAAAAGGAAAGAGATAAGGGCAATAGTGTACTTTGACATTGAAAAGGCGTATGACTCTATGTGGAGGGATGGATTACTGATCAAATTGAGTAGAATGGGTATTGGAGGGAGAATGTACAATTGGGTAAGGGCCTTTTTAACAGACAGGACATTTAGAGTAAAGGTTGGAGCAGATATTTCCAATTATTTTGAAATAGAAAATGGTATTCCCCAAGGGAGTGCAGTCAGTCCAATATTATTTAACATTATGATTAAAGGTAGGGTAGGTAAGTTTGAGAAACCGGCTCGAGATCGCTAGAATTTGAAAATACACAACCGGAGAAAATCTGCCACTTCCTTATAGAGCCCCTCCTCCAACACACACGAACGCGCACATGACCAATGAGGGCACGAGATAAGTTTGTGCACAGATTGAAGGCTGACAGGCAGGTAGGCCATCCAGTTATTTTAGCCCGGCCGGCTAAAATTATTGGTCGTGCTTTTTACAGTATTACAGCTTCCACAGATGAAATCTTTTTATGAATTTTTTGTCAAAGCACTTAAGATATTCATTGCTATCGGGATGTTAAGTGCATTCCATGGAATATAACAAAAAGTATATCTCGAGCCGGTTTCTCAAACTTACCTATCCTACCTTTAATGACATATTTACATGCTTAGACCCATGCATCCAATCGGCTCTATACGCAGATGATGGGGCTATTTCGATGAGGGGAAGACATGGCCCATACGTAATGGAGAATATTGGGAGAGCGATTAAAAAAGTGGAGAGGTTGTCATATAATTGGGGATTCAAAATGTCAGAAAGCAAGTCATGCTACATGATATTTACAAATAAACGCAAGATTGATGGCCAACAGCTAACACTATATAATCGTCCAATGACAAAGGTGAATGAGTTCAAATACCTAGGACTGTGGTTTGATAGCAAATATACATGGAAAATGCATATTAATCAAGTGGAAACAAAATGCAAAAAAGTATTACATTTATTGCGAGCTGTAGCTGCATGCAACTGGGGCGCAGACAAACAAGCATTAATAGACATATACAGATCAATTATGAGGTCCACAATAGACTATGGTTGTATAGTGTATGAAGCAGCAGCAAAAACATCGCTTTTAAAAATTGATAGACTACAATGCATTGCGGCTGTGTATTGGAGCGACAAAGTCATCCCCTATTAATGCAGTTCTGATAGAAGCAGGAGAGACACCTCTGGAGATCAGAAGAGAGAAACTTGCTCTGTTATACTGGGTCAGGCTACAAGGAAGTGGAGAGGGAAATATCACAAACAGAATACTACAGGATTGCTGGGAATATACAAAGTTCCAGGGGCGTGGGTTTGGCTGGACAAGTAAGGAGAGAACGAGGGCATATGGAGTGGAGACCATAAAGTTTGCCAAAGCAAGGCCATTTAGCAGTGTTCCCCCATGGCTTTTCCCAGAAGCTAATATAGATGTGAGTATCATAGAAAGGAAAAAAAAGTGGGAAATAAATGAAGTGGGAATTAAAACGAGTATGTATCTAAACGAAAAGTATTACAATTACCTACACATTTACACAGATGGATCTAAGAAGCAAGAATGCGTGGGGATAGTATATCCCAGAATTGAAAATATCAATCAGTTTATACAGCAGAAATACTCGCAGCAATTATTGGGCTACAATGATTTGAAGAGGTCGGACCTGATAGGGTGGTGATATGCACAGACTCACTATCGCTTTGGAAAGTATACAGTCGACAATAACAGTTGGAGAATATTTAATCATTGAACTTAACCACTGCTTACTGAGACTTCAGAGGAGGTGAATAGATGTGCAGTTATGCTGGGTGCCTGCACATGAGGGGGTTCAAGGGAATGAGCATGCTGATAAAAAGGAGAAGGAGAAGGAAAAGCAATAATTAAGAAGAAGGGTATGGAAATATGACAGAAAAGGTGGGAGGAAGATCAGAAAGGGAGGAGATACCACAAGTTACAAAAATCAGTCATAATAAAGATCTATACAGAAAGGAACAGACGGGAGGAGATCATCACCACTAGACTCAGACTGGATCATACAGGATTAAACGGCACAATGTTTTTAAAGGGAAAAAGCGAAGTTGAAGAATGCAGGGGGTGTGGAGTGAAAGAAAATGTGGAACACATCAATGTACACTGCAACATGTACAAAACAGAGAGGGAAAACTAAGAGACAGGGTCAGAGAGGCAGGAAGGGAGTGGAGCCTGATGGGGATACTGGGAACAGAAGGTGAGGGGGTGAGAGCTACCAGGAAGGCCATTCTTCAGTATTTGAGGGAAACAGGATTGATTGGAAGAATTTCAAACAACGTAAATACAGTGGTATCATTCCACATGGTGATAGGATGATATGGTGATACACACTCTTGTACAGTAGGTGGCGGTATGCACCTTAAAGTTGTTTGCAATCCGCCAAAAACCGAGAGAAAAAGAAGAAGAAGAATAACCTGTATCGAGGTGGCGTCTCGTCGCGACGGTTCTCTCTCTCTGTATTCCTGAGAAAGTGTGTGTGAGCTCCAGCACTACTGATCCATCATCTGTGTGTCTGGATAAACCTCTGAATGGGTAAGTAATGGATTGTGTGCTCTTTTTTCTGGAGCGTTTACCTCGGACTACAGGAGCTAGCTTAGCATGCTAGCTGGAAACACGTTAGCAACACTAGTCAGATTGAGCGTTTGATGGAGAGAGAAACGGTGTGTTTAACGGAGTTTGCAGGAAAGGGTGATCTAGTAAACATGAGTAAAGTCCAAATGTTGCTGTCGTTGAAGAAGCAGCGACTCACTGTTGAAGAGATATTTACTCTGTTTGAAAAAACAATGGCAGAGCACGAGGAGGAGCTGTCTCTTTCCAAAGAGTAGAACAAGAGACTCCAGAAACTACTGGACGCTGTTTTACAGCCTCAGCTTCGGATACACAGAGCAGGTCTGTTCCCTTTACCCTTAATTAACACTTTACACTCTTCAGTAGCACTTTATTATCACATTAATAACACTTTAGACCCTTTATCAGCACTTGCTGCAGGTAGTAGATCCTGAAGTAAAAGTACAAACACCACACTGAAAATACACGACGCTGAAGTTGGCTTCCGATTCGTTAAGGGGAAATTAATTTACAGCGCTGAGCGAACAACCCTCCGTGTTTGAACCTCTTAAATCGCTGCATAGCCAATTTATCTGGACTGGATTATCCCAGAGAGTCTAAAGATTCTTTATAACACAGATTGAGATTTGTGAAACCTTTATTCTATTTGTGAAAATAAAAAAAGGGAGATTTCAGTGCTTTTTTCGCATCTTGACCACATTGGACCAGGTCCTGATCTAAAACCACTATACCTAGACTCATCAAATCTGGACTGGATTATCCCAATGTGGTCAAGATGCAAAAAAGCAGCAAAATCTTCCTTTTTTGTATTTTCACAAATAGAATTAAGGTTTCACAAATCTCAAACTGTGTTCTAAAGAATCTTTAGACTCTCTGGGATAATCCAGTCCAAATAAATCGGCTATGCAGCGATTTAAGAGGTTCAAACACGGAGGATTGTTCGCTCAGCGCTGTAAATGAAATTTCCCTTAACTGCCGAATCGGAAGCTTTGAATCGGAAGCCAACTTCAGCGTTGTTGAAAATACTCCATTACAAGTTAAAGTACTGCATTCATATCTTATTTAAGTAAAAGTATGTAAGTATTATTAGACACATGTACTTTATTATAATAATTAAAATGTATTACGGAAGAGCAAACCTACCAAAATAAATATATTTATAAAAATACATACATTGAATAATATGCCATTTAATTTACTGATTTAAATATTACCCATACATGTTGGCACTAGTTGGTTAAATGTGACATACTTTAGTTTTAATGTGCTTCTTTATTCACCTTTTCTTTTGAAATGTGTAAAAGGAATCCCGAACCCAATAAAATACCCAATATTAACGGTGCGTGTGTCTGCCCAAGGACAATTTAAGGTAAACCTAATAGGTGTCATACATAATAACCTAATAAAAGTAAATGTAACAACTACTACAGTGCAACAAAACAGGAAGATTAAATGTGGTCTCTTAAACATAAGATCTCTAGCATCTAAAACAATGTTGGTAAATGATTTAATATCAGATTATAATATTGATATATGCTGTCTCACTGAAACTTGGTTGAGACATGAAGAATATGTCAGTATAAATGAGGCCACTCCGCCCAGCCATACCAATACTCATATTGCTCGAGGCACAGGCCGAGGAGGTGGAGTTGTAGCCATCTTTGACTCAAATGTACTTATCAATACTAAACCAAAATTAAATTATACCTCCTTTGAAAGTCTTGTTTTTAGTCTTACGCAACCGACCTGGAAAACTTTGCAGCCAATCTTATTTGTTACAGTGTACCGTGCACCAGGTCCTTATCAGAATTCTCTGAGTTTTTATCAACTTTGGTACTTAAAACAGATAAAGTAATTATCATAGGTGACTTTAATATTCATGTTGACGATGATAAAAATAGCCTTACTGTTGCATTTAACTCTATATTAGATTATGTTGGTTTCGGTCAGAGTGTAAATAAACCAACCCACTGTTATAATCACACTCTCGACCTTGTTCTGACTTATGGTATTGAAATTGAGCAACTATTGGTCTAACCGCATAATCCTGCTTTATCCGACCATTTCTTAGTAACTTTTGAAGTACTGTTACTAGACTACAAACCATTAGTCAAAAGTTCCTGCAGCAGAAACCTATCTGTTAGTGCGATAGCCACATTTAAGGAAGAGATTCCACCAAACTCGATAGCATGTCTGCATGTAAGGGAGGAAACTTATACAAAATGTACACCACCCCAAATTGATCATATTGTTGATAGTGCTACAGATGCGCTGCGAATAAAATTAGACTCTGTTGCTCCTTTTGAAAAAGAAGAAAATAAAACAACATAGATTAGCTCCATGGCATAATGCCGAAACCCGCAAAATAAAGCAAAAGTCGAGACAACTTGAAAGGATATGGCGTTCCACTAAACTTGAAGAATCTCGTTTAATTTGGCATATTACTCTCAATGAATATAAGAAAGCACTGCGTAAAGCGAGAGCAGCTTACTACTCTTCATTAATAAATGAGAATAAGAATAATGCAAGATTTCTTTTCAGCACTGTAGCCAGGCTGACAGAGAGCCACAGCTCTATTGAGCCTTCTATTCCCATAGCACTCAGTAGTAATGATTTTATGTGCTTTTTTAACGATAAAATTGTTACTCTTGGAAACCAAATTAATGACCTCTTGCCTTTGACCAGTATAGTGTTATCAACAGCTCCCGGAAACGTCAGTTCTAATATTACACTAGATAGTAAATTAGAATGCTTTTCAGCCATAAACCTTGAACAATTAAATTCAATGATTCTCTCTTCTAAACCATCAACGTGTATCTTAGACCCGATTCCCACTAAGCTGTTGAAGGGCGTTTTTCCATTAGTTAGCACTTCTTTATTAAATGTTATGAATATGTCTTATCAGGCTATGTTCCACAGTCATTCAAAGTAGCAGTGATAAAACCGCTTCTTAAAAAGCACAACATCGATCCAGAGGTTTTAGCCAACTATAGACCTATTTCTAATCTTCCGTTCCTCTCAAAGATTCTTGAGAAAGCAGTCGCAAAACAGTTATGTGATTATTTAAAGGGGACCTATCATGCAAAATGCACTTTTGTACGTCTTTTATACATGAATATGTGTCCCCGGTGTTCCAGGGAACTCACCAAGTGTCAGAAAACACAACCCTCTCTATTTTCCCCCATACTCAAATCTCTAAAAAAGGGGCTGCAACGGATCTGATACAGACTGATCCAGATTTGAACACTTCTATGTCGTCACAGAAGTGGCGCTACGGCTATTGGGCCAACTCTCCACCTATCAGGGGAATGTGGGGTTGGGCCACGGCCGGCCATTGCCGCTCGAAAGAGCTGGAGATGCTGTAGTACATATGCCAGGCCTGTAAGTGTCGCTGTAGTCTGCCACAAAAGCAGCGAAGAAGACTTCCCACCCATAGTTACCATTGTTACCCTTCTGTTTATTCTCCGCTGTGGCTTTTTTTCTCCCTCCCCGAGGCAAGCGTTTGCTCTCGCTGCTTTAATTCAATGCAATCCCTCCCCGTCGAGGCAAGCACTGTAATTCTCTCCACCAGCAGATGACAAACACCCACCTCTCCGCCTCTTCCAAGGAACGAGAGGACCGTGCGGCAGAGTTTCAGTTTCAGTTTCTTTCGCCGGTCAAAATTAGAAAAGTGCCGGTCAAAGGTCTTCTTTGTTATTTATTGAGCTTTAAAACAAATGAATAACGACTCTATATAATAAAACACGGAGGACGGAGATCTTTTTTTCTCCCCCTCTTGACTTCATCAGAGCACGGCTCCCCTGTCCTGCAGGGGGGCGTGGTCAGCTGCAGCTCACAGAGATCAGCCCCGTAGACAGCAAACAGCACATAGAGCGAAATGAGGCATGGCTAAAATGCATGATCTGTTTGGTATTTTGAAAACAGAAACGTATAAATATACCTTGTATAGGTATGGCCCTACAATATATAATTTAAATATAGCATGATAGGTCCACTTTGAAAATCTTCAAATAAATCATTGTTTTTTAGTCTGGCTTTAGAACACATCAGAGCACAGAGACAGCTCTGGTTAAAGTCACAAATGACCTTCTAATAGCCTCAGACAAAGGACTTGTCTCTATTCTTGTTTTGCTCGATCTCAGTGCTGCATTTGATACGATCGACCATGACATCTTATTGCAAAGACTCAAGCACTTATACCCCTTTCACACCAAGGCTTTTCCCGTTCTAGCTCCGTGCTAGAGCTTTTCTGGTTCAGAACCGGTTCTTCGGTTCAGCTCCCGCTCTGTTCACACCGCTCAGAGCCAGACTGGTGCTGCCGCTGCTGCGTCATGACGTCACAGTTTACGTCGCTGATTTTCTCCCCAACGGAGCTCACAACAACAACGGGCCGGGGACTGCGTCGGGTTAATACACACACATATATATATATATGTGTGTGTGTGTATATATATGTATGTATATATGTATATATATATATATATATATATATATATATATATATATATATATATATATATATATATATATATATATATATATATATATATATATATATATATATATATATATATATTGAGAGAGATATATATATATATATATATATATATATTGAGAGAGATATATATATATATATATATATATATATATATATATATATATATATATATATTGAGAGAGATATACACTAGTATTTGAGGCAGTCAAAAGTTTGGACACATCTTCTCATTCGAAGTTTTTTATTTAAATTGGTTCTACTTTGTAGTAGGGATGCCAGCGATTATTCGATTTTCAGAATATTCGTTACAGTCTCCATAATCGAAAATTATTTTTTAAATTCGATTTTATTTATATATTTTTTTATTATTATTTATGTTTTCTTTTTTTTCCTGGCTTAGTTTCAACCAAAATATAGACTAATGCTAATAATAGTAATAGTATTAATAATTGTAAATGGCCATTGGTCACACCACCAGTTTGTTTTACTGTAAACTTGGAGGAAGCCAGCAGCGCAGGCTGCGCAGAGTGCAGACTGCTGCGCAGAGTGCAGACTGCTGCTGCCTGCTGCTACACACCGACCCCCCCCCCCTTTCTCCGTCACACGTGAGATTGATTTATTGGCGATATACAGAACAGTGAGAACAACACAACTAAAGATGAACAAAGCGGCACGTTCAAAGAAGAGTTCCTCGTGGAACTACTGCGAACTGACAAGTGCAAATGAAGTAAAATGCAAGCTCTGCGAAAATACTTTTTTTTTTCTCTCCCGCGCGGGGGGGGGGGCGGCGGCGAATAATCGATTAATATTCGCCAGGGCTGTCCGATTTTCGAATTTGATCATGGCATTCCTACTTTGTAGATTTATACTGAATACATCAAAACTATAAAAGAACACATTAACTAGAATTATCTAGTAAACAAAAAAGTGTTAAAAAATCCAGAATATGATTTATATTTTGCCGGCTACCGCAGAATGCTGTGGTAGCCATGCTGGTTATGGGTGACTTGAATTCTGAATAAATCACCAACAGTGACACCAGCAAAGTCCCCCTCCCCCACCACCATCTCACCTCCTCCTCCATGCTTCACAGTGGGAACCACTCATGCAGAAACCATCCGCTCACCTTCTCTGCGTCTCACAAAGACACGGAGGTTGGAACCAAAAATCTCTAATTTGGACCGATCAGACCAAAGTACAGATTTCCACTGGTCTAATGTCCAATCCTTGTGTTTCTTGGCCCAACAATTCTTTTCTTCTTGTTGTTCATCCTCAGTAGTGGATCTTTGCAGCAATTGGACCATGAAGGCCTAATTCACGCTGTCTCCTCTGAACAGTGCATGTTAAAGGTCCCATGTCATGCTTTTCCTGTTATTACCCGTCCCCTTGTGTGTTATGTAGCTTTTTCTGCAAACGGTCTGCAGAGTCACAAACCCTCAAAGTACACCCTGTAGCGAGTAAAACTCTAACACAGAAAAGACGTGTCTATTGTTACGACCCGCCCTCTACTCCGTGGTAGTGGCTCGTGGGGAGACCCGCAACATAAAATAATACACGCAAAAACCAGTACTTGATTACGATCATTTATTGAAATACAGCCGTTTACTCACACAAGCAATCCGGCAAACGAAAAGAGGTCTGGAGGACTGGCCAGAAGAAACAAACAGAAGGAGGGAACCCGAGCAAGCCACACCACGGGCCGTAGGACCCAGAGTTTCCCTCCCCTAGCCAGAAATCAAATAAATACCCTATGGGAAACAAAATATAGCCGCAGAAACTGGACTACCAGGTCCTCCAGTCTAAACATAAAAACATCAGCAGATAAATGGTCTACAGCTCAAAAGTAGCAGAGAGATAATTAAAGGTGAGTGTCTCCCGGCGTTTGGATAGGCGAGACCTCCTTCTCCTCCAGTTTCTCCTTATAATACGGCTGAGTGGAATTAGGAACACCTGGGCAGAGGCGGAGCCAGGGGCAGACCAGGTGCACCTGCGCAGCAGGGAGACAGAAAAGACAACAAGGAGGGGAGCACGTAACATCTATGCTGCCCCAGAACGCCTCGTTGGAGATTTTTCTTTTTCCATTTTTTCCTTCCGGGGCGTACTGTCGTAACAAAGTCCAAATGGACCAATCCGCGGAGCCACACACACACACACACAGACACACACACACACACTCTCAACCTTATCTTTTCTCAGCCGCGGTGCTGCGCGGAGCTCCGGACTCATCAAAACAGAGTGGGCGACAGGGATGGGGTCGTTACTAAAAAAAAAAGTAATATATTACACTACTTCGTTACTCTCTACATAAAGTAACTCGTTACTTTACTCGCAGGGCCGGCCCGCCCCTCCCTACAGGCAGATCACGCAGACTGCTAAAGTTTCAAATGTTCTCTTTAGTTCAGTTTCCATTTTCGCATAAGACTGATCCAGATAGCTCTGGCCATGGCTGTCCTCTGTCTCCTGCTATCTGTATTTTGCGCAGTATATCTCTGAACGATGCGATGGTGATTCCACTGTGCAAATGGGCAACATTTTCTCTACTATGAAGGATGCTAGAAGCCTGTCCATCTCTGCTTTGGTTACCGGTAATTTTTGCTGCTTCGGAGTCGGCGGCGGCGCACTCACAACATCCTCACTCTGGGTTTGGGGGTCCTTAGCTATTAGCTTCACTTTAGCATGTGTTCTTTGCAGGTGTTTGTTGAGGTTTGACGTGGTGTTTACAGCAGTGGATAACAGCTTCTGGCCTGGACACAGTTTGCACCTCACCGTCACATTCCTGTCTATTCTTCGGACGAACTCAAAATAATGGGCATACCTCCACCCCTCGAAAGTTATCGCTGACTCAGCCATGTTTATGCAGCACTGCACGTGGAGATGTGGACGCGCAAGTCGCGCAGATTACGTACATATAAACCTGCGGCGGAAACCCCTCTTGTCTGTCAGTGTGATTATGACTGATTTTATAAAAGTAACGAAGTAACGCGTGTCGGGGCAATGTTAGTAACTGTAGTGTGATTACTGAATTATAACAGTAACGCGTTACACTACTCCGTTACCGACAAAAGTAATATTATTACAGTTTACACAACCAACTCTGGTGGGCGAGCTGACCAATCAGAGCACAGTGGGCTCATAGGGAGGGGGGGGGCAGGAGCTCCAACAAGGCGTGGAGGACAGAGAGTGAATACACATACTATACAGAGATGCTGTATGAGAAAACCAATGTGATTTTGGAACATTGTACAATGTAAATCTATTCTAGTAGACCTTCAACAATGGAATTATGATCAGTAGAAATGGCCATGTCATGGGACCTTTAAGATTGTCTGCTCCTTGAGCTCTGTGATCATCTATGTGGGCTCTAATCTGAGGTGCTTTAATTTGCGGTTTCTGAGGCTGGTAACTCTGATGTATTTATCCTCTGCAGCAGAGGTAACTCTTGCTCTTCCTTTCCCGGGGGGGGGGGGGGGGGGTCCTCATGAGAGCCAGTCTCATCATAGCGTTCAATGGTTTTTGCGACTGCACTTGAGGATACATTCAAAGTTCTTGACGGATCGACTAGCCTTCATTTCTTAAAGTGATGATGGACGGTCGTTTCTCTTTACTGGGTTGAGTCCTTCTTGCTATAATATGGATTACAACAGCAGTCAAATAGGGCTTTCCACTGTGCACTAACTCTACCTCTGCACAACACAACTGATGGTCTCAAACACATTCAGGAGGCAAGTCATTCCACACATTGACTCTTGACAAGGCACACGTGTTAATTGAAAACCATTCCAGGTGTCTACCTCATGAAGCTGACTGAGAGAAGCCAAGAGTGTGCAAAGCTGTCATCAAGGCAAAAGGGGGCTATTTTGAAGAATCTAAAATAAAAATGATATTCTTGATTTTTTTAATACTTTTTTGTTAACTAGATAATTCCATATGTGTTCTTTCATAGTTTTGATGTCTTCAGTATTAATCTACAAAGTAGAAACAAATTAAAATAAACAAAAACCATTGAATGAGAAAGTGTCCAAACTTTTGACTGGTACTGTATATAAAACACAGACATTTTAATATTTAGCAGGTTCCCTCATCTATAATCATTTATACGAGCACAACTTTGAATATGTACAGCAGTAAAATGCAACATACGAAATAATCAAGAAACATCAATTAAACACTGACAGGGAACATTTTACTGCACCATCATTACATTTACATAAGGTAAAATGTTCTGTTAATACTTGCATACTTTAACTTAAATAAGGTTTGAATGCAGGATTTTAATTTGTAACAGAGTATTTTAATTCTATACTGTAGGCGTAGTGTATCTGTGAACGATCCCAAATACAATTCATTGTTTACATTGCGACTAGTGCTACGCCAGAAGAAAAAACCCTTTTTAATTTTTAACTGGAAGTGGAAAGGGGCTGGGCTACATAAGGTGAATTGAGCCAACAAAAATACACAATAGGCCGGACTAAGAAAGGTAATGTGAAAATATAAAAACAACGGCATTAATTAGGGCTGCAAAATGTCTCCCATTGTAATGGTGATTAGATTTTTAAATGCTAACACTTAACAGTTTGTTCTGACTGTGTGTTTCCTGTTTCCTGCAGATGTCCAGCTGCTGGTGGTGCTTAAAGAAGAGCTTCTCCCTGACCAGCAGGAGTGGAGCACCAGTCTGGACCAGGAGGACCCAGAGCCCCCCCCACACATTAAGCAGGAACAGGAGGAACTCAGGATCAGTCAGGAGGGAGAGCAGATTCAGGAGTTGGAGGAGGCTGATATCACCAAGTCCACTTTCACTACTGACCCTGTGAAGAGTGAAGATGATGAAGAGAAACCTCAGTTCTCACAGCCTCATCAAAGACAAACTGAACACATGGAAACAGAAGCTGATGGAGATGACTGTCGAGGACCAGAACCAGCCAGGAACTCGGATCCAGAGAGCAGTTTACAACCAAAGACTGAGGACGACACTGAAGACTCTTCTGAAGCTGACACTGGAGACTCTTCTGAACCTGACACTGAAGACAGTGCTGATTGGAAAGAGACCAGAGAACCTGCATCAGGCTCAAATTCACTGAAAAATAGACATGAATCTGATCCACGACGTAGTGCTGAAAATAAACCATTCAGCTGCTCAGTCTGTAAGAAAGCCTTTTCACATAGTGGACATTTAAAGGCACACATGAGAATCCACACAGGAGAGAAACCATTTAGCTGCTCAGTCTGTAAGAAAGCTTTTTCAATTTGTGGAAATTTAAATGCACACATGAGAATCCACACAGGAGAGAAACCACACAGCTGCTCAGTCTGTAAGAAAGCTTTTTCACAGATTGGAAGTTTAAAGAAACACATGAGAAACCACACAGGAGAGAAACCCTTTAGCTGCTCAGTTTGTACCAAATCTTTTGCATTGAGTGGAAATTTAAAGGCACACATGATAATCCACACAGGAGAGAAACCCTTTAGCTGCTCAGTTTGTACCAAATCTTTTGCATTGAATGGAAGTTTAAAGAGACACATGATAATCCACACAGGAGAGAAACCACACAGCTGCTCAGTCTGTAAGAAAGCTTTTTCACAGATTGGAAGTTTAAAGAAACACATGAGAAACCACACAGGAGAGAAACCCTTTAGCTGCTCAGTTTGTACCAAATCTTTTGCATTGAGTGGAAATTTAAATGCACACATGAGAGGCCACACAGGAGAGAAACCCTTTAGCTGCTCAGTTTGTACCAAATCTTTTGCATTGAATCGAAGTTTAAAGACACACATGATAATCCACACAGGAGAGAAACCATTTAGCTGCTCAGTTTGTACCAAATCGTTTTCATTGAGTGGAAGTTTAAAGGCACACATGAGAGTCCACACAGGAGAGAAACCCTTTAGCTGCTCAGTTTGTACCAAATCTTTTGCACATGGTGCAACTTTCAAGTCACACATGAGAGGCCACACAGGAGAGAAACCACACAGCTGCTCAGTCTGTAAAAAAACGTTTTCAAGTAGATATCATTTAAAGACACACATGAGAGCCTGTTTTCACCCACCTGCAGCCGATTCGCTAATAATCACACATGTTCATTTCGTTAACCCCTTGACTCTACTATTTCTTGTTTAATAATTGTTACATCTCCTCAGGACCAAGTTCCCGTGTCCTGCCTTTCATTTGCTGATCACCCACTGCTCATTTAAGGAGGACTGACCTTTACAAGCGACCAGCTAGTCTTAATGCAACCGTTTTGTAAAGTGATGCTGCACCAAAAACGTGCTGTTGGGTTGTGTGCTCTCTGCAGGACGGTGTCTGTACTCAAAGATTGTTTATGAAATGAGAACTTCATTCTGTTTATGTTGTCTAAACCAGGGGTTCCCAACCCCCGGTCCGCGGACCGGTACCGGGCCGCGGAGGTGTTACTGCCGGGCCGCGAAATAGCTGTGAGTTTATCGTAATATTTGCAGAATTATAAATATATAAAAATATTTTATCATAATCTTTTTTTCAAAAAGTATTTAATTTTCGCACCTATGCCACCAGTCATATTATTTCATCCAGTAGCTAGTTAATCTTTCACCAGAAAACCGTTGAAAATGGCTTTTATGATGTTCCGAGGGATTCGGCGGCTCAGCCTAAGGTCTCAGCCTCTTGTGCGCACGAGCATGTTACCGGTGCGCCAAGTAGGAAGAGGAGCGCACAGGAGACAACCGTTTGATTGCAGACTGTTATGTTTATGTGGGGAAATGGTGGTGCATACATTATTTGAGATATATTTCAAACTCGGACTTCATTTTAAGGACATGTCGGCCAGGGGTGTAGAGCTATTTGTTTAAGCACCGGATTGGCAAAACAGGAGAGTAAACCAGTCTGCCTTGATCTATGAATTAATGTCCGGGACTCTCACGATCTGCTGCCCGCAGCTGTTTTATAGAAGGAAACCCTCCTTCATGAAATGGCTGCAGCATCAGGAGGCAGCGGGACGTATACTCGGTAAAGAGCTGTGCCTTTTTACGCACCGCCTTCGCTGTGTTTAACTTAATCAGAACAGTTTAAGAGTGACTGCAGGCTGCTACGTGTTAACCACACACACATCTACACACATCGAACTGCCCGATTACTCCCCCTTTTATTATTTTTTTGAAGGAGATGTCCAGTCAGTCACCAAGGCGCATGATGTGTGTGTATGTGCTCTGCTCAGCTCAGCTCTGTGTGTTCGGTGTGTTTGTGTCTGTCCGACACCGGCATATATGCGGCTGTTCCCAAAATAAATTAGTTTAATCTTAATCTCGATGTAGTGCTAAATGCTGTCGGGAGTGCACCGGAACGAACAACATTTTCCCAGCATTCACTGGATTATCCGTAAATCATACAAACAAAACCAAAACGTTGATTTATCTGTTTTCCCGTTTTGGTTTAAAAACTGAATAACGTCGGTTTTTTGGTTTTCCGAAAAACCAAAAAACAACACCGGTTCTTTTTTAAACTTTGTTAATATGTTTTGGATGCATATTGTTCTAGTATTTGTTCAGGCTGTTACATACAATTAGCCTCTGTTGCTACCTGCTGGTGGTGAGTAAATATTAAAATCAGTTAAAATTGACAACCGGTCCGCGATTTTTTTTTAATGTATCTACCGGTCCTTGGCACAATAAAGGTTGGGAACCCCTGGTCTAAACAACGCCAACAGAGCGATACGTCTTCTTTCCAGCAGATGGCATACATGTTACATCATCCAGTTCAACTGTCATCCACATATTAATGATTCAAAACAGCAATGTGTAAGATATGGATAGTAATTGACTATTTCAACAGAATGTGAAAAGGTTACAGTCTTGAGGCCATGTCCAATATGTTTATGTTTTGTTTGATTAAATCTACTGAAATGAGCATTCAATGACTAAATTATTCTTAATTACTGTCATTACATCATGGGTTTGCATTGCAATATTAGAATGCATTAAACCCTAACTTTATTTCTTCCAAGTTGCAGGTGTTCATTGTTTAGAAGTCACTCCAGTAACAAAAGTGTAATTCACTGGACAGAGACAAGAGATAGTGGATGGATCCAGAAAAGAACCAGAAGATAGTCCGTGTAGAGCCTTCAGGTTCTGAAAATGATCAGGGATAGAGCTAGAAAAAAACTCCAAAAACCTGAATAGAGCTAGAAGATAAGCGAGTACAAAGCCAAGAAAGACCCAATAGAAAGAAAGACAGGAAGGAGCCAAAAGAGTTTGTATTTTTTATTTTTTTTAATATTCAAGGTCTTCTCTTAAGATATTAGAACTTCCTATCTCAACATGTATCATTTTATGCCAATTAAAAAAACCTTACATTTTTGCTGCCAATTATTGAGATTGTTTCACAGCTTTATCTTAAAGGGGACCTATCATGCAAAATGCACTTTTGTACGTCTTTTATACATGAATATGTGTCCCCGGTGTTCCAGGGAACTCACCAAGTGTCAGAAAACACAACCCTCTCTATTTTCCTCCATACCCAAATCTCTAAAAAAGGGGCTGCAACGGATCTGATAAAAACTGATCCAGATTTGAACACTGTCCTGACGTCAGGACGGTGGCGCTACGGCTATTGGGCCAACTCTCCATCTATCGGGAATGTGGGGTTGGGCCACGGCCGGCCATTGCCGCTCGAAAGCGCTGGAAACGCTGTAGTACATATGCCAGGCCTGTAAGTGGCGCTGTAGTCTGCCACAAAAGCAGTGAAGAAGACTTGGTGACCATGGTTACCCTTCTGTTTATTCTCCGCTGTGGCTTTTTTTCTCCCTCCCCGAGGCAAGCGTTTGCTCCCGCTGCTTTAATTCAATGCAATCCCTCCCCGTCGAGGCAAGCACTGTAATTCTCTCCGGTTAGTCCACCAGCAGATGACAAACACCCACCTCTCCGTCTCTTCCAGGGGACCGCACGGCAGAGTTTCAGTTTCAGTTTCTTTCGCCGGTCAAGATGTCCGCTAAAGTTGAAATCTTCGGGACAAAATTAGAAAAGTGCCGGTCAAAGGTCTTCTTTGTTATTTATTGAGCTTTAAAACAAATGAATAACGACTCTATATAATAAAACACGGAGGACGGAGATCTCTTTTTCTCCCCTCTTCTGACAGCCCAGCAGCTGATCAGAGCACGTCTCCCCTCTCCTGCAGGGGGGCGTGGTCAGCAGAATCAGACCCGTAGACAGCAAACAGCACATAGAGCGAAATGAGGCATGGCAAAAATGCATGATCTGTTTGGTATTTTGAAAACAAAAACGTATAAATATACCTTATATAGGTATGGCCCTACAATATATAATTTAAATATAGCATGATAGGTCCACTTTAAATATTTAGACATTTTTCTTTACATATAGATTACATAGGATGAACAGCACGATCCACTCTGCTGGATTCTGCCCAAATCTGCTCAAAATGCATGCAAACATCTCGCCATACTCCTGCAGTTGTATTGTTCTCGATTCATAGTGAAGTGTATTAGATGTTCTGCACTCTTATTGTTATGTATTTAATATAAAGTGAAATACCCATAAAGTCAGAAAAGAAAAGAGACTCACTTAAGGAAAAAGGTTCTGAACCAGTGAGAGTTCTTCATTTGCACATAAACATGGTCAAATATTTAAAGTAAGTTGTGACCAGATAGTGTCGCCCTAATCCGTGTATCTACGGTCCATTTGTTTTTCTTTATTACACAAGTGAGCGGAAGAGCGTCTGAGAGGCCTTTTTGTTTTTGTTTTTTTACCTTACTAAATGGTCTAATGGTCATTGGAGCGAGGGGCGGGGCGAAACTCGCGGAAGTGATTTCAAAACAAAAGCACTCGTTTTGGAACGGTGATAATATTATAAACAAGGGGAAACGGTGAATTTAGCGATCACAACGAAAACGGCCAAGACACATATTGAGCCCAGAAAATGAATGTTATTAAGGGCTGTAAATATAATAGGCCTATGTCTAAAATGGACAACATTGTTAGGAGATTTAAACTATACAGCGATTCTGCACTGCGGTCACCTCAGACGTCTCTTGAGTTTGTTTTTTCAAATCAGCTGCTCTTCATTTCTTTTCCTGCTATATTCAATGAGTGATACAAATATTTTTTACCACAAGTTGTTAATAAAACTGACACTGTTGGACTCGGTACTAGTTTGACTGCTACCAGAAATGAAATGAAGTACTTTTACTGTGTACGTTGTGAGTAATCCTCTGTCAGAGTCCCCTCCATAGTACATAATGCATGTTTTTTGCTGTCTTTGATGAGTGATAAAAATAAAATGTTACCATTAGTTCTTAATGAAATTGATACTGTTTGACTTTGTATTAGTTAGCCTACTACTGACAATACATTGAAGTACTTTTACTGTGTCTTTTTTGAGAAATTCTCTGTCAAAGTCCCCTGCTGAGAACAAAATCAAGCCACTTCTGCTAAGTTTTTTTTTGTTGCCATTAGTTCTTCGTGAGATTGATCCTGTTGGACTCAGTACTAGTGAAACTACCCCCACAAGTACTATGAAGTACTTACTGTGTACTTTTCCAGTAATCCTCTGTCAATGTCCCCTCCTGAGTACAAGAATGCATGTTTTTCTTTTAATAAGCGTTACAAAACCTTTCTTCCTGAGACTGATATTGTTGGACAGAGTATTTTAAGAGGATGGTAGACATGATATCAGCACTACTTCCAGTCAGTACTCCGGCAGCAGCATTTGTACACCTTGGAAAGTCTTTAGAGTCTGGCCTGGATAGCTGGTCCCAACTATCCTTCAGCAAAGTGACACACTCTGTCACATGGTTGCCCTCTTATGATGCTGCTGTCTTTTAATAATTATTCCTCTGCCACTAGTTTGTTCTTTCGTCAAAATGACCCCCAAGGATCAAAGGTGTAAAGTAAACTTGAGGATAACAGGAAGACAAAAGTGAAGTCTTTGTTCTTTAATGTGAAAGTGAAGCGTCTCTGGCTGTCCGTCACTTTGGATATGAGTTCAGTTTAGTTGTTTGTTACCTTCTTATTCTCCAAGTGTCTCTATTATGACTATGGAGACACAGCTGAGTTTTGTAAACTGAAATAGCCTGAAGTCATTTGAGGAACTCTTCTACTTCTTAAACTCATTGTGTGTCCATCATTGTTGCTGAGAGCTGATTGTTCATGTCTTCACTGGACAGAGATCAGCTGTCAATCAAACATTATGGGATGTGCTTTAACCTCTTCTCATGAGTTGTTCTGTAGATGTTGGAGTTTCTTTAGGCGGCGCTCCTTCCTGTGTCTGTTTAGCCATGGAGGCTGTCACTGCTCAGGAGGATTTCTGTTAACCTCAACTCATATTTCTCTGCATGGAAATGTAAACTTTGCTCTAAATATTTGTTGAATATCGATATTGATGTATTTGTATGTTGTTGTTTATCTTGTAAAGCACGAGTCTTTAGAGAGAAAGCACCAGAGCTTCTTTCATTATAGATATGTTATTCTTAATGTCTTTTATGGTTGACGAAGTCTCAATGTGTTGAATGCATAAAAGAAAGTTTGAAGAAGGAAATAAAACACATTCAAAGAAAAGCGATAAAAAAAGAAAAGCTAACAGTTTGAGTTTGTAATAAATTGTGTTTCTATTTTCAAGATGTGAGATGAGTGCCACATTTACATGTCTGTAAAAAATAAAATGTTGGGGTTTTTCTTGTTAATACAGAAATAAGAGGACACAAGTGAAAATCTCAGTCTTTTAATTATAATTATAAAAATAATATCTATTCTTAATTTTTCAGAAAAAATATATTTACATTTTTGAATATATTTTATTTATCTGTAGGATTAAGAAAAATCAAATGAAATCAGATTTTATTTTATTTTTAGAAAAACATGTGAAAGCCTTTTAACTGATGCAGCTCTTTTAGTAAACCCTGCTCATGTCTCGTCAGGTTGGAGTAGATTTCTTTTCATTCGCATGTGTTTTGGCACATTGCTGTTAATATGCTTCATCGTTTTTGAAGCTGCAGCACGTTACTCCTGATGTAAGTGTTTGGGCCGTTGTAGCGCGATTGCACCTGCCGGCCACTGTAGTTTGTACATTTTACATTTAAACATTGAGTTTAAGATAATAAAAAGTAAAATAAATGTCTTCTTGTTCTTCAGAGAGTGATGAAAACTGCGGCAACACTTTTTAGACCGTAAAATCGGGAGGACATTGAAACCAGAGCTGAAAAAGGTGTACTTGTACAAGATGAAAAAGGCATCTCTTGCTAAGATGTAGCAGGAAATAAATAATGGAGGCTGGTGAGCCGTTTCTCCACCAGCAGCAGTTTGAAGTCAGACCGGTCTGACCGGAACAGGAAGGCACTCCTGCGTCACGTTGTACACGTTAAAGTCACACAGGGAACATTGAGCTTCTCTTCTTCTGTGGGTTTGTTTTGAGTGTGTGTCGAACACAACAGAACTCGGGTATGAGTTTGAGATTGTTTCAGAAAGACAGCAGGTGTGCGTGTGTGTGTGTGTGTGTGTGTGTGTGTGTGTGTGTGTGTGTGTGTGTGTGTGTGTGTGTGTGTGTGTGTGTGTGTGTGTGTGTGTGTGTGTGTGTGTGTGTGTGTTTGTTTGTGTGTGTGTGTGTGTGTGTATAATTCTGAATTATATTTGAATCCCAGAGGATTACATTATTCCGTTTCTGTTTGTGGGAAGCTGACTGAAATCATTCATGAGGAAAACGCATGGATTTTCAGTTTTTACTGCATTGTAAATTCACTTTCAAGAGATGTTTACCACCTCAGGTCTGGAAAACATACAATTGCAGGGGTTTTTCTTATTCTTTAAAGACCTAAAAAGACCACAGTCAAAGTGAAGTTATCATGAACACAGAAAGCTCGAGAAATTGTCAAATGCAGTCCCACATTTCAAACAGCAGAGGTTGTGGTGGATGTGGGAAATTGCGAGAACTCTGATATTTCCAGCAACATGGGACATTTGGTTCCTGTGAGGACATTTAGTTTACACAAGGTAGGGGAGGGGCAAACATACTAAAGCTTGCATAGCATCCTTCTGAACCGTTTCTCCTGGTGCTCTGTGTGGTTTCTCTTATGTCTCTCTCTCACTCGAAAATTACCTTTGAAGAAAAGGTTTCTCTCTCAGCAGAGTTTTGTTTTGTCACAGCTCTTTGACGGTGAAAGTGACGAAGAAGAGACAGTGTCTGAGACAGAGGATAATGTTGAGGAGGACTCTGATTATGAGGCTTCGTCCTCTGATGACAATGAGACCCCAGTGCAGATGCTCCTGTTGTCTCTCAAACACAAGCAGACACTTTCCAAAACATGTAAAGTTATCATGGTTCCGCTCTCTCTTGAACAACAGAGTAGCTTTAGTGCGTCTAATGTCATGAAAATGGTTCCAGGCCTCACAAGATACGCTGTCAGACGTGAAGTCAGCATTGGAGCTCTTCATAATACCATCAATGAGAAGGATATACTTGAGATGATGGATTTAGAGGGGGGGCATAGTGGCACAGTTAGAAGGAGTTGGACCCACTTGCAACCCACACTTTGTTGCTCATTTTTGCCGGAGTGTAGGAATTAAAAGGAGAGGCAACAGCAAGCCTTTGGACTGCTGACACTGGAAGGGCAATGTTTCCTTATTGACCCCAAACACAACACATGTTAGAAGAAATGGAGGAATGTAACCCTCTTTATTTGTCACCAGACACTTTCTTTACGCTGCTATGGACAATCTTGGACTTATTCCCAAAGATATTGATATTGAAGTGACTGTTATTTTGTATATATTGATTGTTGAGTTTTTTATCTAAATGTGTGCATATGTGTAAATGTGTCTGTTGATTGTGTATATAGGATATACATATTTTATACATATTTTTATCCATATCTGTATATTGTATAATTGTATTTTTGTATTCGGGATTGTTGGAAACGTCATTTCGATCTCTCTGTCTGTACACACAAACTGAAAGATTGACATTAAAGTTGACTTTGACTTTATTTATCACACACATGTACATAGTGACCTTTGACCTCTGCATTCAACCCCTCCTAGCACTAGGAGCAGTTGGCAGCTGCCTTGCTCAAGGGCACCACAGGAGGTGAACTGGGACATCTCCAAGTACCAGTCCACACTCCCTAATTTGTTCTGGACTTTAACCGGCCACCCTCTGGTTCCCAAGCCGAGTCCCTACAGACTGAGCTGCTGCTGTCCGTTACTCTCCTTGATAATATACATGGTTTTTATTAAACGCCAAAACTAAGAAATAATATAGATCCTTTAACAACAGCGAAAAGATGTGTCTTTAAAATGTCAATCATTAAGATTTGATGGTGATTTATATATCTTTGGATAGTCACATAATAGGGATTCTGGATGTATAATGGGGGGGGGGGGGGGGGGGGGCGCGGGGGGTAATGTTTTATTTAAATAGTTATTTAGGTAGTCAACAAAGAAACATAAAGCACCAGAAACACATCTTTGTAAGAATTTTGAATGTGATCATTTTCTTGAGCTTTAAACAGCGGCGGTCAAAATGACCCCCAAGGATCAAAGGTGTAAAGTAAACTTGAGGATAACAGGAAGACAAAAGTGAAGTCTTTGTTCTTTAATGTGAAAGTGAAGCGTCTCTGGCTGTCCGTCACTTTGGATCTGAGTTCAGTTTAGTTGTTTGTTACCCTCTTATTCTCCAAGTCCTCTAAAGGTTTAGTAAATCAAAGCAGCATGTACTCCTCATTGTGGCTCCGCTGTTACTCTGATTCTGGCCCAGTATAATCATTAACTCTACTCATGAGTTACTTCGTTACTGCTCTTTACTACCATGGAGTGGTGTAATGTAGTGAAGTACATTTACTCAAGTATTGTACAATATTGTGGTACTTGTACTTTACTTGAGTATTTCCATGATATGCTACTTTATACTTCAACTCCACTACAATTTAGAAACCAGTATTTTACTTTTGACTTCACTACAATTATTTGACAAAATTAGGTAATAGTTACAAATTCAGATTATTAGCTAAAAGAACATATGACTAAACAATGATGTATAATTATAGGTTGAGATACCCAGTAGAAGTTGCTCCACCTCTAACAGCTGATGAACTCTGGTACGTGCCAGGGGGGCTTGGCTGGTTGTGTTGTGTTTCCCTCCTCCTGCTCTTTTCTCTTCTCCCCCTTTTTCTCACTGCAGGTAATCAGCTGATCACTTGATGCTGATTGGATCCCCTCACCCTCAGCCGGCCTATCAGCAGCCAGGGCCCAGAGCGTTGCGTATGCCGTTCTATCCACCTTGGGAGCCGTAATCGTTACCGTAGTCGTTTACTGCCATATTCTGTCGTCCTAGTGTGGCCGAACGGTCTATATGACACAAAACGGTAACGGAAACTACCGTATGCGTACCCGTTGGGCCATCCAGGAAGCCTTCGCTCTCCTGCTGAGTAGTTTTCAGAGCGGATTTCCTAAAGGGCGGTCCACAATAGATGCATTAGTAAGAGTGAGTAATGATGTGGAAAAAACACTGAAAATGAAAGAGATAAGGGCAATAGTGTACTTTGACATTGAAAAGGCGTATGACTCTATGTGGAGGGATGGATTACTGATCAAATTGAGTAGAATGGGTATTGGAGGGAGAATGTACAATTGGGTAAGGGCCTTTTTAACAGACAGGACATTTAGAGTAAAGGTTGGAGCAGATATTTCCAATTATTTTGAAATAGAAAATGGTATTCCCCAAGGGAGTGCAGTCAGTCCAATATTATTTAACATCATGATTAATGACATATTTACATGCTTAGACACATGCATCCAATCGGCTCTATACGCAGATGATGGGGCTATTTGGATGAGGGGAAGACATGCCCCATACGTAATGGAGAATATAGGTAGAGCGATTAAAAAAGTGGAGAGGTGGTCAAATAACTGGGGATTCAAAATGTCAGAAATCAAGTCCTGCTACATGATATTTACAAATAAACGCAAGATTGATGGCCAACAGCTAACATTATATGATCGTCCAATGACAAAGGTGAATGAGTTCAAATACCTAGGATTGTGGTTTGATAGCAAATATACATGGAAAATGCATATTAATCAAGTGGAAACAAAATGCTAAAAAGTATTCAATTTATTGCGAGCTGTAGCTGGATGCAACTGGGGCGCAGACAAACAAGCATTAATAGACATTACAGATCAATTATGAGGTCCACAATAGACTATGGTTGTATAGTGTATGGAGCAGCAGCAAAAACATCACTTTTGTTTTTGCTGCTGCTGCAAAAAAATGGATAGACTACAATATAAAGCATTGCGGCTGTGTATTGGAGCGATAAAGTCATCCCCTAGTAATGCAGTTCTGATAGAAGCAGGAGAGACACCTCTGGAGATCAGAAGAGAGAAACTTGCCCTGGCATACTGGGTCAGGCTACAAGGAAGTGGAGAGGGAAATATCACAAACAGAATACTACAGGATTGCTGGGAATATACAAAGTTCCAGGGGCGTGGGTTTGGCTGGACAAGTAAGGAGAGAATATGATGGAGACCATAAAGTTTGCCAAAGCAAGCCCATTTAGCAGTGTTCCCCCATGGCTTTCCCCAGAAGCTAATATAGATGTGAGTATCAAAGAAAGGAAAAAAGTGTGGAAAATAAATGAAGTGGGAATTAATACGAGTACGTATCTGAACAAAAAGTATTACAATTACTTCAACATTTACACAGATGGATCGGCGTGTATATCCCAGAATTCAAAATATCAATCGCAAAACGAGGGTCAAATAACCTATCAGTTTATACAGCCGAAATATTCGCAGCAATTATTGGGCTACAATGGGTTGAAGAGGTCAGACCTGATAGGGTGGTGATATGCACAGACTCACTATCTGCTTTGGAAAGCATACAGTCGACAATAACAGTTAGAGAATATTTAATCATTGAACTTAACCACTGCTTACTGAGACTTCAGAGGAGGGGACTAGATGTGCAGTTATGTTGGGTGCCTGCACATGAGGGGGTTCAAGGGAATGAGCATGCTGATAAGTAAGCAAAAGAGGCGGAAATAGCAATACCAGTGTCACTTGGAAAAGGAGAAGGAAAAGCAATAATTAAGAAGAAGGGTATGGAAATATGACAGAAAAGGTGGGAGGAAGATCAGAAAGGGAGGAGATACCACAAGTTACAAAAATCAGTCATAATAAAGATCTATACAGAAAGGAACAGACGGGAGGAGATCATCACCACTAGACTCAGACTGGATCATACAGGATTAAACGGCACAATGTTTTTAAAGGGAAAAAGCGAAGTTGAAGAATGCAGGGGGTGTGGGGTGAAAGAAAATGTGGAACACATCATATTACACTGCAACATGTACAAAACAGAGAGGGAAAAACTAAGAGACAGGGTCAGAGAGGCAGGAAGGGAGTGGAGCCTGATGGGGATACTGGGAACAGAAGGTGGGGGGGGGGTAAGAGCTACCAAGAAGGCCATTCTTAAGTATGAGTGAAACAGGATTGATTGGAAGAATTTAAAACAACGTAAATACAGTGGTATAATTCCACAAGTCGTGATAGGATGAAATGATGATACACACTCTTGTACAGTAGGTGGCGGTATCGACCTTAAAGTTGTTTGCAATCCGCCAAAAACCGAGAGAAGAAGAAGAAGAAGAAGAATAACCTGTATCGAGGTGGCGTCTCGTCGCTACGGTTCTCTCTCTCTGTGTTCCTGAGAAAGTGTGTGTGAGCTCCAGCACTACTGATCCATCATCTGTGTGTCTGGATAAACATCTGAATGGGTAAGTAATGGACTGTGTGCTCTTTTTTCTGGAGCGTTTACCTCGGACTATAGGAGCTAGCTTAGCATGCTAGCTGGAAACACGTTAGCAACACTAGTCAGATTGAGCGTTTGATGGAGAGAGAAACGGTGTGTTTAACGGAGTTTGCAGGAAAAGGTGATCTAGTAAACATGAGTAAAGTCCAAATGCTGCTGTTGTTGAAGAAGCAGCGACTCACTGCTGAAGAGATATTTACTCTGTTTGAAAAAACAATAACAGAGCACGAGGAGGAGCTGTCTCTTTCCAAAGAGGAGAACAAGAGACTCCAGAAACTAGTGGACGCTGTTTTACAGCCTCAGCTTCGGATACACAGAGCAGGTCTGTTCCCTTTACCCTTAATTAACACTTTACAGTCTTCAGTAGCACTTTATTATCACATTAATAACACTTTAGACCCTTTATCAGCACTTGCTGCAGGTAGTAGATCCTGAAGTAAAAGTACAAACACCACACTGTGAAAATACACGACGCTGAAGTTGGCTTCCGATTCATTAAGGGGAAATTAATTTACAGCGCTGAGCGAACAACCCTCCGTGTTTGAACCTCTTAAATCGCTGCATAGCCGATTTATCTGGACTGGATTATCCCAGAGAGTCTAAAGATTCTTTATAACACAGTTTGAGATTTGTGAAACCTTTATTCTATTTGTGAAAATAAAAAAAGGGAGATTTCAGTGCTTTTTCCACATCTTGACCACATTGGACCAGGTCCTGATCTAAAACCACTATACCTAGATTCATCAAATCTGGACTGGATCATCCCAGAGAGGCAAAACATTCTTTATAACACAGTTTGAGATTCGTGAAACCTTAATTCTATTTGTGAACATTTAAAAAAGGAAGATTTTGCTGCTTTCTTTTACATCTAGACCACATTAGACCAGGTCCTGATCTAAAAGCACTATACCTAGACTCATCCAATCTGGACTGGATTATCCCAGAGAGTCTAAGGACTCTTTATAACACAGTTTGAGATTTGTGAAACCTTAATTCTATTTGTGAAAATACAAAAAAGGGAGATTTCAGTGCTTTTTTCGCATTGTCTTGTCTTCCCCTGTGCTCCATGTCTGTTCGTCGTCGTTTCTCGTCTATGATACCTGTCGCGCTCCATGTTTGTTCCTGAGGTTTTTTGTCCTGATCCTTCCTCTTACTCCCCTGGTTTTGGTATGTTAAGTTGTTCCTTGTTTTCTTTTGTCATTCAGCTTTGAGAAATAAAGCTCGCTTTTTGTTACCTGACCTTTTAGTCCTTTTACTGCATTTGGGTCCTATTTTTCCCCAACCCTGACACTGAGTCTGCTTCAAATTAACTTATTATCCTCACAGGATCATTTATTAAAGTTAAAGCAAAACTTACTAAAGCATTCTAACTGTTTATGCTTTAACAGCAATTAATAAATGATCCAGTCATAAATAATTTGCACCGCGTTGCTATGAGACACCACAGCGTGTTCTCAGTGTTCTGCTCATGCTACTTTGGTTTTGGCTAACTGTTTTTGTTGTTCTGCTTTATGATTGTAATGCATGACTGTGCAAACATGTGTCTCCTCCTCCCTGCTCTTGTTTGTAGACTGCACCTGCTTTTCAGGAGACCAGGCCTCGCCATTATGTTCTTTCTGCCAGTGCAGTAAGAGTCCATCACAAACTGCAGGGTCTGTCACCCAGCAGGAGCTAGGCTAACATGCTAACAGGCACAGAGCCTTAGAACACCACATATTCCAAAAGACAGATTATGTAGCTCACATCAGAGGCCTGTACTACGAAGCCGGATTTTTGCTTAGCGGGCTAACTTCAGGGAAAACTCTGGGTTTCCGGTCCTACGACGCTGGTTCTCTTTTTAGCGGGCTAGATCTCCATGGTAACTTATGCTGAGCGGCTAACCTGCTCCGGAGCAGGTTAGGTTGCAGGCTAAGAGCTCAACTCAGTGAAAGCACTGCCTGCTGACCAATCAGAGCTCAGTGTGCAGAGTTTAAAGCTATCAAGTCATATTACAGGAGAAAGGAAATACAGTTTAACTGCCGTTGCAG
The DNA here is from genome assembly GCF_902827165.1 of Trematomus bernacchii. NCBI lineage: Eukaryota > Metazoa > Chordata > Actinopteri > Perciformes > Nototheniidae > Trematomus > Trematomus bernacchii. Next base: position 54,536 of record NW_022987671.1, on the reverse strand, counting down.
GAAAGACGGCCAGCAAAAATCACAGACTGTGTGAACGTGAACATGAATAGAATATCACCTCCCATCTTCAGAGCAATCTGACTATTATAAGATTAGCGTTAAGAAAGCCTAATTAAATATCTGCCACAACATAAGTAACCGGATCAAAGTATAGTATACGCGGCATATCATCATAATGTATCATATATTTCCTTATCTGAGTCAGCTTCTTGAGCCGTATATGGCCGTGCAACACTCACAGTGTCACATACTGTATGCAGAAGTATTATTTTAAGCAACACATTAAGTTGACGAAACACTCGAGTCAAATGTAATTAAAGTCAGATCGTTTCTTAGACGGGGCAGTGATATCATAAACCTGTTAATGTACGCATTCAAACACTTTTTTTCTTTTACCAGCAGTATTCACCTGCAGCTGCAACTTTGTGGCTTTTATCCTGGATAAAGTGTTTAAGTCATGGATGTTTAAAGTTTAACTTCTTCATATGTCTAATATTAGTTGACTTTTCATTCAGGAAATATATGACGCGCTGCACTGTCAGTACGCTTGTCCATGTTTGTGATTGGTCGAATGCTCCAAACACCACCCCTTTCATGTGAACGTGCACCTAACTAGATAGGACTATAAAAGATAGCACTTGTCGTAGTACCGTTTAGCGAGAGCGCGTATGTTTTGGATTAGGCCAACCGGCTAACTCAAACATATCCAGGATATGTTGAACCGGCTTCGTAGTACAGGCCTCAGGGCACAGAGCTGCTGCAGCCTCACCTGACCCAGCAGCTCGTTGGCTAAAGCTATTGAATGTTGTGTCGGAAGCATCCTGAGGCCACAGTGGCTTCAGAACATGTATATAGTCTATCTTAAAAAACATCTTGAATTTATTTGTAGAAAGTTAGTTTGTTATTTAACAGGTATGGAGACTTTTTTTGTTTCACACATTTTCAAAAATACATTGTTAGAATTTCTAAAAAGTACTCTTACTCAAACCACTAAAATAATGTAAATGAAGCAAAAGGCTCCTGAAATCCTTTCACATGTACTCACCAGTGTAACGCTGCCTTGCTGGGGTCCAAGTATATTTAAACTGCATGGGATGACGGCTACTGATGAGCACTGCACATGATATATATTTGGAATGCTTTATGGTTTGAAGTGGGGGCTGCATTTTGAATTTTAAACAAGTTATGCTTGTCAGACTGTGGCATGACCTTTGCAACACAAATATAATAAACACATGAGCATGTTTAGCAAGTTTTGATATTGTTGCATGCTGTTTATACTTTTTTTGACATAGAAAAACTATGATTACTAATGTACATATAGCTTTACACTGGTATGATCTGGAACTGTGACAGGCTCTGAAAGACTCCAATCCACTTCCGTAGTTGAATTTATAAACGGAAACAATGGCCTTAATGAGTCTAACTGGTCACAAAAACCAAACCTTTTTAGATTTTTAGGAGTTTAGATCAGGACCTGGTCTTATGTGGTCAAGATGCGAAAAAAGCACTGAAATCTCCCTTTTTTTAATTTTCACAAATATAATTTAAGGTTTCACAAATCTCAAACTGTATTCTAAAGAATGTTGAGCCTCTCTGGGATAATCCAGTCCAGATTTGATGAGTCTAGGTATAGTGGTTTTAGATCAGGACCTGGGGCCTATACTACGAAGCAAGATTTTCGTTTAGCAAGTTAACTTCAGGGGTTTCCGGTCCTACGAAGCTGGTTCACTTCTTAGCGGGCTAGATAACTTATTCTGAACGGCTAGCCTCCGGAGCAGGATAGGTTCCAGGATAAAAGCACTGCCTGCTGACCAATCAGAGCTCAGTGTGCAGAGTTTAAGGCGATCAATTCATATGACAGGAGAAAGGAAATACAGTTTAAACTGCCATTGCAGGAAAGACGGCCGGCCAAAATCACCGACTGTGTGAGCGTGAAAATGAATAGAATATCACCTCCCATCTTCAGAGCAATCTGACTATTATAACATTAGCGTTAAGAAAGCTTACTTAAATATCTGCCACAACATAAGTAACCGCATCAAAGTAACATTACGTAGCCTACAGTCCGCGGCACTGTGAGTGCAGACGGCGATGTGTCCCATTATTCATATCACATATCACATCATAATGTATCATATATTTCCTTATCTGAGTCAGCTTCTTGAGCCGTATCTGGCCGTGCAACACTCACTGTGTCACATAGCCTACTGTATGCAGAAGTATTATTTTAAGCAACACATTAAGTTGACGAAACACTCGAGTCAAATGTAATTAAAGTCAGATCCACTCGTGTCTTAGACGGGGCAGCAGTGATATCATAAAACTGTTAATGAACGTATTCAAACACTTTTTCTTTTACCAGCAGTATTCACCTGCAGCTGCAACTTTGTGGCTTTTATCCTGGATAAAGTGTTTAAGTCATGGATGTTTAAAGTTTAACTTCTTCATATGTCTAATATTAGTTGACTTTTCGTTCAGGAAATATATGACGCGCTGCGCTGTCAGTACACGGCTTGTCCATGTTTTTGATTGGTCGAACACTCCAAATACCACCCCTTTTATGTGAACGCGCACCTAACTAGATAGGACACGGCTGGATTGAGCGATCGAGTTGATAGCCAGCGTTGTAGGACCGTTTAGCGAGAGCGTTTTTTTTTCGCTTAGCGAGCTAACTTCAGGGAAAACTCTGGGTTTCCGGTCCTACGACGCTGGTTCTCTTCTTAGCGGGGTAGATCTCCATGGTAACTTATGCTGAACGGCTAGCCTGGGGCCTATACTACGAATCAGGATTTTCGTTTAGCAAGCTAACTTCAGGTCCTACGAAGCTGGTTCACTTTTTAGCAGGCTAGATAACTTATTCTGAACGGCTAGCCTCCGGAGCAGGATAGGTTCCAGGATAAAAGCACTGCCCGCTGACCAATCAGAGCTCATTGTGCGGAGTTTAAAAGCGATCAATTCATATGACAGGAGAAAGGAAATATAGTTTAAACTGCCGTTGCAGGAAAGACGGCCGGCCAAAATCACCGACTGTCTGAGCGTGAAAATGAATAGAATATCAGCTCCCATCTTCAGAGCAATCTGACTATTATCTGACTATTATAACATTAGCGTTAAGAAAGCGTACTTAAATATCTGCCACAACATAAGTAACCGTATCAAAGTAACATTACGTAGCCTACAGTCCGCGGCACTGTGAGTGCAGATGGCGATGTGTCCCATTATCATTCATATCACATGATATCACATCATAATGTATCATATATTTCCTTATCTGAGTCAGCTTCTTGAGCCGTATCTGGCGTGCAACACTCACAGTGTCACATACTGTATGCAGAAGTATTATTTTAAGCAACACATTAAGTTGACGAAACACTCGAGTCAAATGTAATTAAAGTCAGATCCACTCGTGTCTTAGACGGGGCAGCAGTGATATCATAAACCTGTTGATGTACGCATTCAAGCACTTTTCTTTTACCAGCTGTATTCACCTTGCAGGTGCAGCTATGTGGCTTTTATCCTGGATAAAGTGTTTAAGTCATGGATGTTTAAAGTTTAACGTCTTCATATTTGTCTAATATTAGTTGACTTTTCATTCAGAAAATATATGACGCGCTGTCAGTACACGGCTTCTCCATGTTTGTGATTGGTCGAACACTCCAAATACCACCCCTTTTATGTGAACGCGCACCTAACACGGCTGGCTTGAGCGATCGAGTTGATAGCCAGCGTCGTAGTACCGTTTAGCGAGAGCGGTTTTTTTTTTGGATTTAGTCAACCGGATAACTCAAAACATATCCAGGATATGTTGAACTAGATTCGTAGTATACCCCCCTGGTCTTGTATGATCAAAATGCAAAAAAGCAGCAAAATCTTCCTTTTTTGTATTTTCACAAATAGAATTAAGGTTTCACAAATCTCAAACTGTGTTATAAATAATCTTTAGACTCTCTGGGATAATCCAGTCCAAATAAATCGGCTATGCAGCGATTTAAGAGGTTCAAACACAGAGGATTGTTCGCTCAGCGCTGTAAATGAAATTTCCCTTAACTTTCGCCTTAACTGTCGAATCGGAAGCTCTGAATCGGAAGCCAACTTCAGCGTTGTTGAAAATACTCCATTACAAGTTAAAGTACTGCATTCATATCTTATTTAAGTAAAAGTATGTAAGTATTATTAGACACATGTACTTTATTATAATAATTAAAATGTATTACGGAAGAGCAAACCTACCAAAATAAATGTATTTATAAAAATACATACATTGAATAATATGCCATTTAATTTACTGATTTAAATATTACCCATACATGTAGGCACTAGTTGGTTAAATGTGACATACTTTAGTTTTAATGTGCTTCTTTATTCACCTTTTCTTTTGAAATGTGTAAAAGGAATCCCGAACCCAATAAAATACCCAATATTAACGGTGCGTGTGTCTGCCCAAGGACAATTTAAGGTAAACCTAATAGAGGTGTCATACATAATAACCTAATAAAAGTAAATGTAACAACTACTACAGTGCAACAAAACAGGAAGATTAAATGTGGTCTCTTAAAGCTCCCATGTCATGCTTTTCCGGTTATTACCCGTCCCCTTGTGTGTTATGAAGGTTTTTATGCATGTAAACGGTGTGCAGAGTCAAAACCCTCAAAGTACACCCTGTAGCGAGTAAAACTCTAACACAGAAAATACCTCCCCAAAACGCCTCGTTGGAGATACGTCACTGCCCATTTGATTCTTCCGGGTACCGCCTGATGTCATGCGGTACCCGGAACGAAATGGACCAATCCCGAAGAGCTATGGCCACACCAGCAGCGGCGTGTTCCTCCTCCAGAGGTTCGAAGAACCGGCATTTCACAGACGAAAGCTTCCAAAACATTGCCCAGTTTGAGGCCGGATATGCACAGCTTGTTTGGACCGTTTGGAGCAGGGGAAGATCTGGGTATACAACCTGTAAGTTTGCATTGTTATTTGTGTATTTATCAAACAAGACTGTTTAAATGTGTAAACTGTGTTGGACTGCTAAGCCATTGACACAGTGCTAACTGTGCTAACTAAGTTGCTAGAGTTTCCATATATCAACTCTAATATCAGCAGATGGCCTTGCATACATGTATCTCATAGCAGGAGAATGTCTGCATTCACACACACGGAATACTCATACAGTATACTGTACTGTGATTTACCGTACATTGTGACCGTACATATACTGCATGTAGCTAACGAGGCTAGCTGTATGCTAGCGCAAAACAATGTATTCATGCAAGTTACATTGTATGGTAGCAGAATACCCGTATACGATTGCAATTATAAACACGTTATTGCTAGCCTAATATGAACCACTAGCTTTTGTTCATAGTAGTTTTATTACACTGCATTATAGTTGCCTTTCCTCCAAGCTAACGTTCATATCGTGTTAGCTACCAAGGTAAACAAAGCTAGGTTAGCATATTAGGCTAGCAATCTGTTCATTACACAACTACTACTAACGAATCTAAAAACAACTAAGTTTCTCTAATATTTGTGATTTGCATTTGATTTCGTCCAGCCAGATCCTGGCGGACAATCCATGACGGGCTAAAGGGATTCTACTGAGGGTGCTAAAAGGCACCGCACCGCACGGTGCTGCGCAGGCAAGAGGGAGGAGGAATGGATGATATACCGTGTATATATGTATATTTATGTTCATTTTGTACATTTCTAAAAATAAAGTTTAATGGAAATACTTAGTAGGCCTATCCTTTCTTCCCTGAATTCATATATAGCAAACCATGATTTGATTTCTCATCAAACAGTAGTAGTTTATAACGGGTAAAAATAACTTACTCTTTGTTATGAGCGGCTCGTAGGCCACAAAGACAAGGAGACATACACGAGTTTACAAAACCACGGCACATTTATTGTGGTAAATGCAGAGATGGTTGAGAGGATCGCAGAGTTAGTCTTCCTGCAGCCGCTTTGGAGAGAGACTGGGGCCGTAGTGTCCGGAGGTGTCCGTGATCGTGCTGATTAGCCTCTTCAGCTCCACCCCATCGTAAGACAAAGGCCCTGGGGCCGTCACACTCTTCTATAACAACAGTTAAAAATATATATGTATATAAAATATACGGCTGTGCCGACGCCATGATAAGACTGATGTTACGCTGAGAGCAGCCGGGAAAAGACATTTTCAAGGCAAAAGACAAGGCACTGTTAGACATGGGCGCAGCCTCTCTGGTGGTTGACTAATCAGAACGAGTGGCCGAGCTGACCAATCGGAGCACACTAGGCTCACAGGGAGGGGGGGGGCAAGAGCTCCAACGAGTCGTTTAGTGGAGAAAGTGAATACTGCTGAATACACATGCTTGACAGAGATGCTGTATGCGAAACCAATGTGAGTTTGGAAAATTGCACAGTATAAATCTATTTTAGTATACCTCAACAATGTAATTATGATCAGTGGAAATGGCCATGACATGGGCCCTTTAAACATAAGATCTCTAGCATCTAAAACAATGTTGGTAAATGATTTAATATCAGATTATAATATTGATATATGCTGTCTCACTGAAACTTGGTTGAGACATGAAGAATATGTCAGCATAAATGAGGCCACTCCGCCCAGCCATACCAATACTCATATTGCTCGAGGCACAGGCCGAGGAGGTGGAGTTGTAGCCATCTTTGACTCAAATGTACTTATCAATACTAAAATTAAATTATACCTCCTTTGAAAGTCTTGTTTTTAGTCTTACGCATCCGACCTGGAAAACTTTGCAGCCAATCTTATTTGTTACAGTGTACCGTGCACCAGGTCCTTATTCAGAATTCTTATCAGAATTCTCTGAGTTTTTATCAACTTTGGTACTTAAAACAGATAAAGTAATTATCATAGGTGACTTTAATATTCATGTTGACGATGATAAAAATAGCCTTACTGTTGCATTTAACTCTATATTAGATTATGTTGGTTTCCGTCAGAGTGTAAATAAACCAACCCACTGTTATAATTACAGTTACAGTTTCAGTTTCAGTTTCTTTCACCGGTCAAAATTAGAAAAGTGCCGGTCAAAGGTCTTCTTTGTTATTTATTGAGCTTTAAAACAAATGAATAACGACTCTATATAATAAAACACGGAGGACGGAGATCTTTTTTTCTCCCCCTCTTGACTTCATCAGAGCACGGCTCCCCTGTCCTGCAGGGGGGCGTGGTCAGCTGCAGCTCACAGAGATCAGCCCCGTAGACAGCAAACTGCACATAGAGCGAAATGAGGCATGGCTAAAATGCATGATCTGTTTGGTATTTTGAAAACAGAAATGTATAAATATACCTTATATAGGTATGGCCCTACAATATATCATTTAAATATAGCATGATAGCTCCACTTTGAAAATCTTCAAATAAATCATTGTTTTTTAGTCTGGCTTTAGAACACATCAGAGCACAGAGACAGCTCTGGTTAAAGTCACAAATGACCTTCTAATAGCCTCAGACAAAGGACTTGTCTCTATTCTTGTTTTGCTCGATCTCAGTGCTGCATTTAATACGATCGACCATGACATCTTATTGCAAAGACTAGAGCACTTATACCCCTTTCACACCAAGGCTTTTCCCGTTCTAGCTCCGTGCTAGAGCTTTTCTGGTTCAGAACCGGTTCTTCGGTTCAGCTCCCGCTCTGTTCACCCCGCTCAGAGCCCGACTGCAGCAATTGGACCATGAAGGCCTAATTCACGCTGTCCTCCTCTGAACAGTGCATGTTAAAGGTCCCATGTCATGCTTTTCCTGTTATTACCCCGTCCCCTTGTGTGTTATGTAGCTTTTTTCTGCAAACGGTCTGCAGAGTCCACAAACCCTCAAAGTACAACCCTGTAGCGAGTAAAACTCTAACACAGAAAAGACGTGTCTATTGTTACGACCCGCCCTCTACTCCGTGGTAGTGGCTCGTGGGGAGACCCGCAACATAAAATAATACACGCAAAAACCAGTACTTGATTACGATCATTTATTGAAATACAGCCGTTTACTCACACAAGCAATCCGGCAAACGAAAAGAGGTCTGGAGGACTGGCCAGAAGAAACAAACAGAAGGAGGGAACCCGAGCAAGCCACACCACGGGCCGTAGGACCCAGAGTTTCCCTCCCCTAGCCAGAAATCAAATAAATACCCTTTGGGAAACAAAATAAAGCCGCAGAAACTGGACTACCAGGTCCTTTTTTTTGTTTAGACTAAACATAAAAACATCAGCAGATAAATGGTCTACAGCTCAAAAGTAGCAGAGAGATAATTAAAGGTGAGTGTCTCCCGGCGTTTGGATAGGCGAGACCTCCTTCTCCTCCAGTTTCTCCTTATAATACGGCTGAGTGGAATTAGGAACACCTGGGCAGAGGCGGAGCCAGGGGCAGACCAGGTGCAGCAGGGAGACAGAAAAGACAACAAGGAGGGGAGCACGTAACATCTATGCTGCCCCAGAACGCCTCGTTGGAGATTTTTCTTTTTCCATTTTTTCCTTCCGGGTATACTGACGTAACGAAGTCCAAATGGACCAATCCGCGGAGACACACACACACACACACACTCTCTCAACCTTATCTTTTCTCAGCCGCGGTGCTGCGCGGAGCTCCGGACTCATCAAAACAGAGTGGGCGACAGGGATGGGGTCGTTACTAAAAAAAAAGTATATATTACATATTACTTTTAAAAAAAAGTAATATATTACACTACTTCGTTACCTCTCTACATAAAGTAACTCGTTACTTTACTCGTTACTTTACTCGTTACTTTACTCGTTACTTACTCGCAGGGCCGGCCCGCCCCTCCCTACAGGCAGATCACGCAGACTGCTAAAGTTTCAAATGTTCTCTTTAGTTCAGTTTCCATTTCGCATAAGACTGATCCAGATAGCTCTGGCCATGGCTGTCCTCTGTCTCCTGCTATTTGTATTTGCGCAGTATATCTCTGAACGATGCGATGGTGATTCCACTGTGCAAATGGGCAACATTTTCTCTACTATGAAGGATGCTACAAGCCTGTCCATCTCTGCTTTGATTACCGGTAATTTTTGCTGCTTCGGAGTCGGCGGCGGCGCACTTACAACATCCTCACTCTGGGTTCGGTGGTCCTTAGCTATTAGCTTCACTTTAGCATGTGTTCTTTGCAGGTGTTTGTTGAGGTTTGACGTGGTGTTTACAGCAGTGGATAACAGCTTCTGGCCTGGACACAGTTTGCACCTCACCGTCACATTCCTGTCTATTCTTCGGACGAACTCAAAATAATGGGCATACCTCCACCCCTCGAAAGTTATCGCTGACTCAGCCATGTTTATGCAGCACTGCACGTGGAGATGTGGACGCGCAAGTCGCGCAGATTACGTACATATAAACCTGCGGCGGAAACCCTCTTGTCTGTCAGTGTGATTATGACTGATTTTATAAAAGTAACGAAGTAACGCGTGTTGGGGGCAATGTTAGTAACTGTAGTGTGATTACTGAATTATAAAAGTAACGCGTTACACTACTCCGTTACCGACAAAAGTAATATTATTACAGTTTACACAACCAACTCTGGTGGGCGAGCTGACCAATCAGAGCACAGTGGGCTCATAGGGAGGGGGGGGGCAGGAGCTCCAACAAGGCGTGGAGGACAGAGATGCTGTATGAGAAAACCAATGTGATTTTGGAACATTGAACAATGTAAATCTATTCTAGTAGACTTCAACAATGGAAATATGATCAGTAGAATGGCCATGTCATGAGACCTTAAGATTGTCTGCTCCTTCAGCTCTGTGATCATCTATGTGGGCTCTAATCTGAGGTGCTTTAATTTGCGGTTTCTGAGGCTGGTAACTCTGATGTATTTATCCTCTGCAGCAGAGGTAACTCTTGCTCTTCCTTTCCCGGGGGGGTCCTCATGAGAGACAGTCTCATCATAGCGTTCAATGGTTTTTGCGACTGCACTTGAGGATACATTCAAAGTTCTTGACGGATCGACTAGCCTTCATTTCTTAAAGTGATGATGGACGGTCGTTTCTCTTTACTGGGTTCAGTCCTTCTTGCTATAATATGGATTACAACAGCAGTCAAATAGGGCTTTCCACTGTGGCACTAACTCTAACCTCTGCACAACACAACTGATGGTCTCAAACACATTAAGAAGGCAAGTCATTCCACACATTGACTCTGACAAGGCACACGTGTTCATTGAAAACCATTGCAGGTGTCTACCTCATGAAGCTGACTGAGAGAAGCCAAGAGTGTGCAAAGCTGTCATCAAGGCAAAAGGGGGCTACTTTGAAGAATCTAAAATAAAAATCATATTCTTGATTTTTTTTAACACTTTTTTGTTAACTAGATAATTCCTTATGTGTTCTTTCATAGTTTTGATGTCTTCAGTATTAATCTACAAAGTAGAAACAAATTAAAATAAACAAAAACCATTAAATGAGAAGGTGTCCAAACTTTTGACTGGTACTGTATATAAAAAACACACACATTTTAATATTTAGCAGGTTCCCTCATCTATAATCATTTATACGAGCACAACTTTGAATATGTACAGCAGTAAAATGCAACATACGAAATAATCAAGAAACATCAATTAAACACTGACAGGGAAAAATGGTACTGCACCAGCATTACATTTACATAAGGTGCCGTAAAATGTGTCTGTTAATACTTGCATACTTTTACTTAATAAGCTTTGAATGCAGGATTTTAATTTGTAACAGAGTATTTTAATTCTATACTGTAGGGCGTAGTGGTATCTGTGAACGATCCCAAATACAATTCATTGTTACATTGCGACTAGTGCTACGCCAGAGAAAAAACAAACCTTTTTAATTTTAACTGGAAGTGGAAAGGGGCTGGGCTACATAAGGTGAATTGAGCCAACAAAAATACACAATAGGCGGGACTAAGAAAGGTAATGTGAAAATATAAAAACAAAGGCATTATTAGAGCTGCAAATGTCTCCCATTGTAATGGGTGATTAGATTTTAAGTGCTAACCTTAACATTTGTTCTGACTGTGTGTTTCCTGTTTCCTGCAGATGTCCAGCTGCTGGTGGTGGTTAAAGAAGAGCTTCTCCCTGACCAGCAGGAGTGGAGCACCATCCTGGACCAGGAGGACCCAGAGCCCCCCCCACACATTAAGCAGGAACAGGAGGAACTCAGGATCAGTCAGGAGGGAGAGCAGATTCAGGAGCTGGAGGAGGCTGATATCACCAAGTCCACTTTCACTCCTGACCCTGTGAAGAGTGAAGATGATGAAGAGAAACCTCAGTCCTCACAGCCTCATCAAAGACAAACTGAACACATGGAAACAGAAGCTGATGGAGATGACTGTCGAGGACCAGAACCAGCCAGGAACTCGGATCCAGAGAGAAGTTTACAACCAAAGACTGAGGACGACACTGGAGACTCTTCTGAACCTGACACTGAAGACAGTGCTGATTGGAAAGAGACCAGAGAACCTGCATCAGGCTCAAATTCACTGAAAAATAGACATGAATCTGTCAGTGATCCACGACATAGTGCGGAAAATAAACCATTCAGCTGCTCAGTCTGTAAGAAAGCCTTTTCACAGAGGGGAACATTTAAAAGGCCACACATGAGAATCCACACAGGGAGAGAAACCACACAGCTGCTCAGTCTGTAAGAAAGCTTTTTCACAGATTGGAAGTTTAAAGGCACACATGAGAATCCACACAGGAGAGAAACCCCTTTAGCTGCTCAGGTTTGTACCAAATCTTTTGCATTGAATGGAATTTTAAGACACACTGATAATCCACACAGGAGAGAAACCCTTTTAGCTGCTCCGATTTGTACCAAATCTTTTGCATGAGTGGACATTTAAAGGCACACATAGAGGCCACACAGGAGAGAAACCACATAGCTGTTCATTCTGTAAGAAAAACTTTTCACAGAGTGGATGTTTAAAGACACACATGAGAAAGCACACAGGGAGAAGAAACCCTTTAGTTGCTCAGTTGTACCAAATCGTTTTCATTGAGTGGAAGTTTAAAGGTACACATGAGAGTCCACACAGGAGAGAAACCCTTAGCTGCTCATTTGTACCAAATCTTTTGCATTGAGTGGAAATTTAAAGGCAACACATGAGTGGCCACACAGGAGAGAAACCACATAGCTGTTCAGTCTGTAAGAAAACTTTTCACAGATGGGATGTTTAAAAGACACACATGAGAAAGCACACAGGAGAGAAACCCTTTAGCTGCTCAGTTTGTACCAAATCGTTTTCATTGAGTGGAAGTTTAAAGGTACACATGAGAGTCCACACAGGAGAGAAACCCTTTAGCTGCTCAGTTTGTACCAAATCTTTTGCACATAGAGCTACTTTCAAGTCACACATGAGGGGCCACACAGGAGAGAAACCACACAGCTGCTCAGTCTGTAAAAAAAAACGTTTTCAAGTAGATATCATTTAAAGACACACATGAGAGCCTGTTTTCAACCCACCTGCAGCCGATTCGCTAATAATCACACATGTTTCACACATGTGACTCTACTATTTCTTGTTTAATAATCGTTACATCTCCTCAGGACCAAGTTCCCGTGTCCTGCCTTTCACCTGCTGATCACCCACTGCTCATTTAAGGAGGACTGACCTTTACAAGCGACCAGCTAGTCTTAGTGTCTTAATGCAAAACGTTTTGTAAAGTGATGCTGCACCAAAAAACGTGCTGTTGGGTTGTGTGCTCTCTGCAGGACGGTGTCTGTACTCAAAGATAGTTTATGAAATGAGAACTTCATTCTGTTTATGTTGTTTAAAGAGCGATACGTCTTCTTTCCAGCATATGGCATACATGTTACATCATCCAGTTCAACTGTCATCCACATATTAATGATTCAAAACAGCAATGTGTAAGATGTGGATAGTAATTGACTATTTCAACAGAATGTGAAGAGGTTACAGTCTTGAGGCCATGTCCAATATGTTTATGTTTTGGTTTGATTAAATCTACTGAAATGAGCATTTCAATGACTAAATTATTCTTAATTACTGTCATTACATCATGGGTTTGCAATGCAATATTAGAATGCATAAAACCCAACTTTAATTCTTCCAAGTTGCAGGTGTTCATTGTTTAGAAGTCACTCCAGTAAACAAAAGTGTAATTCACTGGACAGAGACAAGAGATAGTGGATGGATCCAGAAAGAACCAGAAGATAGTCCGTTTAGAGCCTTCAGGTTCTGAAAATGATCAGGGGATCGAGCTAGAAAGAAACTCCAAAAACCTGAATAGAGCTAGAAGATAGCCAGAACAAAGCCAAGAAAGACCCAGTAGAAAGACAGGAAGGAGCCAAAAGAATTTGTATTTTTTTTTTTTTTAATATTCAAGCTCTTCTCTTAAGATATTAGAACTTCCTAGCTCACATGTATCATTTTATGCCAATTAAAAAAAACATACATTTTTGTAACATTTTCCGGACAAAATTTGAAAAGTGCCGGTCAAAGGTCTTCTTTGTTATTTATTGAGCTTTAAAACAACTCTATATAATAAAACACGGGAGGACGGAGATCTCTTTTCTCCCCTCTTCTGACAGCCCAGCAGCTGATCAGAGCACGTCTCCCCCTCTCCTGCAGGGGGGGCGTGGTCAGCAGAATCAGACCCGTAGACAGCAAACAGCACATAGAGCGAAATGAGGGCATGGCTAAAATGCATTATCTGTTTGGTATTTTGAAAACAGAAACGTATAAATATACCTTATATAGGTATGGCCCTACAATATATCATTTAAATATAGCATGATAGGTCCACTTTAAATATTTAGACTTTTTTCTTTACATATAGTATACATAGGATGAACAGCACGATCCACTCTGCTGGATTCTGCCCAAATCTGCTCAAAATGCATGCAAACATCTCGCTTTATCCATACTCCTGCAGTTGAATTGTTCTGGATTCATATTGAAGTGTATTAGATGTTCTGCACTGTTGTTATATATTTAATATAAAGTGAAATACCCATAAAGTCAGAAAAGAAAAGAGACTCACTTAAGGAAAAAGGTTCTGAACCAGTGAGAGTTCTTCATTTGCACATAAACATGGTCAAATATTTAAAGTTGTGACCAGAGGCCTGTACTACGAAGCCGGATTTTTGCTTAGCCGGCTATCTTCAGGGAAAGCTCGGGCTTTCCGGTCCTACGACGCTGGTTCTCTTTTTAGCGGGCTAGATCTCCATGGTAACTTATGCTGAGCAGCTAACCTCCTCGGGAGGAAGTTAGGTTCCAGGCTAAGAGATCAACTCAGTGAAAGCACCGCCTGCTGACCAATCAGAGCTCCGTGTGCGAAGTTTAAAGCTATCAAGTCATATTACAGGATAGAGGAAATACAGAAAAACTGCCATTGCAGGAAAGACGGCCGGCAAAAATCAACTGACTGTGTGAACGGGAAAAAAAATAGAATATCCCCTCCCATCTTCAGAGCAATCTGACTATTATAACATTAGCGTTAAGAAAGCTTACTTAAATATCTGCCACAACATAAGTAACCGGATCAGAGTAACATTAAGTACAGTCCGCGGCACTGTGAGTGCA